>NW_006920946.1:818433-961042 GCF_000392275.1 Phaeoacremonium minimum UCRPA7
AGGATGGCAGCATTTTGGAGCCTCTTTCAGGAGTTGGTTGACCAGGCGAATGGACTACGGAAAACCACGTCAGTTAGTATGGAATGAATTAAATTCTACAGACCAAACCTATAAAAGTGTGATCAGATCGATTATGGTATGCGAGAGCTTCATTGACAAATGGTATTCTACATTGTACTTGGCAGGAACTTGAGCCTCAGGTCGTGGTATAATAAGATAGTCACAACTATGTTGGTCCAAACGTCAAGGAGGCACATCAGAAGTAGTTCTTGTTGACTACAGTACAATAATCCATACACCAAGTGATTTCCTTGGCCGCGGGGAAGCTGTACGCATATCGCCCCAAAACAACCATCATGCAAACCCTGTGCTTCTCGCACCGGGCCATGATCTATTCCTCAAGATGACAATTCCTTAGCTAGTGCAATTACTCATCGTCCCCAGCCGGATCCAATGATCGGGCTGCCAATCTCGCCAGGGGCTCCAACCGCCCGCTGCAGGTGAGGCAATCCATCCGGGCCGATGCCATTGTTCATCGACGGCACCCAGCGGATAAATCTGCGTGGTCCATCCTCTCGCACGTCGAAGCTGCCACCGCCGTTCTGCATGTTGCCCTCGGTCTCGCACAGAGCCAGGAGATCTTCCTCTGAAACAGGCCTCTCGTTGCTTGGATTGAGGATATCCACCTGAGCCTTGATTGCATCAAGAGATATGAATTCGTTCACGGGTTCGGACTTCTTGCTGCCTTCAGGGGTCGATGTAACTGAGCTGCTTGGCTTGGACTTCTCCGATAACTCCCGGCAGACACGACACAGCATCTGGCGGATGATTACAGAACGAGGCTGGCTCGATCTACCCATTCCCACCGGTCCACTGAAGGCAGGCGTAGGGCTGGCCCACGCTGCTGGGCCAAATCCTGGCGGTGGTGGCGGTGCTGCTCCGAAGGGGTTGATTCCTGGCGGAGGTTGAGACGGGTGGCCCCATACAGAAGAGGTATGGAACAGTGATGCCGGATCTATACCGCCAAATGGAGCTGGAGGGAAGCCAGGCCGGCCTGCCGGGCCAGGGGCCGCAGTACCACGCCGAGCATTCTGTCCAAAGTCAGGTAGAGATGGCAGAAACGGCTCATCTGAATCATCCAAAAGTGCACTGCTGCCGAGGTGATGACTTTGCATTTCATCGTAGTCTCTCTGCGCTGCACTACCTGGGGAATCAGATGTTGGTCGCTGGCCATGCACAACAGATCCTGGTCTTCCAATTGGTGCTGGGCGAGATATCGGCTGGGTCGATGGAATGGAGCCGCTATCAAAACCTCCAGATGGTTGCCTGGAATGTGTTGGTAATACAGATTCCTTGGGTAGACTGCCCGGGAAGGGGGTAGAGAGTTGGTCTGGCGTTGGTTGCGGGAATCCCGGCGGTGGATGAGGAATTGGGAATCCACGACCATTCATGGGACCATTAAGTCCTGGAGGCATAGGCATCATATTCGGGCCAGGCCTGAAACCAGCGCCTATGGGTGGAAACATCGGATCATGATGCATGCGATTGCCAAAGCCTGGTGGCATTTGCTGTGGTAGACCTGGAGGAAATGCCATACCCATCGGGGGCATGTTGAACGGGCCAGGTTGCGATGTCGATGGGAGTTTCGCAACTGACTGCAATGGTGACATAGCCTGAGATGGTTGTGTTGGCTGTGGACCGCTCCTGCTCGACACTCCAGCAGGACTCCTGTGAACTGGCGTATTCGCACTCGGGGACGCATTTTGACTCGTTCCGGATCCGGCTTGAGATCCGGGATGTGAGCTTGTTGCACTGACATCTTGCTGTGATGCTTGACGCGGTCGTATCGGCGTAGGGGCCTTTGGTAATGCTGGTGTTGCCACCGCTATTTGCGGCGACTGGAAAGCAACTGGTGGTTGTTGAGGGAGAGCAGGTATGGGATTGCTCTGGTGCTGAGAAGGTCGTTTAGGTAGGGTTATCGGAACAGACGTGCTTAGAGCGGCCACCTTTTGGGCGACCTTCTCCTCTTGCTTTTGTTTGTCCCTGATGTCTTTCTCGGATTTGGTCTTAACGTCCTTGTCCCGCTTGTCCAAATCTGGCTTGTCCTTTCGATCTCGGACCTCACGATCTTTACGCTCCCTCGCTTCTTTCTCCTTGAGTTTCGCATCGTCTTTCGCCTTCTTCTCCCGTTCCTTAGCTTCACGAGCTTTGCGCTCGAGCTCAGCTTGGCGTTCCTTTTGCTCATGAATACGCCGTTGTCGCTCGGCCTCTTTACGCAAGCGCTCTTCCTCCTCGGCCTTCTTCTGCGCCTCCTTCTTCTTGCGTTTCTCCTCGGCTTTCAGCTTGGCCTCCTCGGCCCTTGCAGCCTCTTGCTGGAGACGTGCTTCGATTTCGGCTGCTTTCTCGGCTTCTTTCCGCGCTTTCTCCTCGGCGGCAGCAGCTTTCTTCTGTGCCGCCTTTTCCTTGCGCTTCTGTGCCTCCTTAGCCTTCTTCGCCTTACGCTGAGAATCCTGGCGAGTCTCCTCATCAAGTTCCTCGATTAGTTTCTGCTGTCGCTCTTTGGCAACCTTTTCTCGATATGCCGTGAGCACTCTCTGCTCGAACATGCGCGCTGCGAATATCTGGAACATTCGACGTCCTTCCTCCATGCGCTGCTCCTCCGTCATGGTATCCTATCAGAAATTAGATGAGCCAAATTCAGTGTCCTCCGAGAGACAGCCGTGATCTCCGCAGCACCACCTAAACGTACCTCTTCTTCGTCGTACTCGTCCTCTTGAGACTCGTCGTACTCCTCCTCATCCTCGTCCTCTTCGTCGTAATCATCGTCATCGACGGGAGGTGGCGGGGGATGGTTGTGGCCCAGAAGATTACCTCCGTTGACGTTATGACCGTACGCACGAGGATATGCCTGTTCCCTGGCGTCCTCTTCTCGAGCCATCCTTCGCTCGGCCAGCTGTTCCATCATCTCGATGAACTTCTTGCCGTCGTTCTTGAGGAGATCGTCGGCTACCGTCAAAATGCCACCTAGAGCGTCAAGATTACCACCTGTTTGTAGAGCAAGCGGAAATAAAGGGTTGAAATTATCCCTACCCTGAACGGTCAGGCTGTTCCCAAAATTGAAGAAATCTGTCGCATAGTCTCGATGGATCTCCTCTGGCTCCTCATCGCTGTAGTCGTCATCGTCGAGCTCGTCATCGCTATACTCCTCTTCGCCTTCCTCGTCCTCGTCGTCGCCGACGTGTTCTACTATTCGTCCGCGGGAGGGAAGATGGCTCGAGTAGTTCGCAGGCGGCAAGCCCCGGTTAGCTCGCGCTGTAGCCGTCACCGACGCACCCATCATCGGTGGGTCTCCGTGCTGATGCGGATGATTCGCGAATTGTTCGAGCTCCTCGTAGTAGGCGTCATATAGCCCCTCCAGTTCCTCCTCAATGGCGGTGCGCTTTCTGCCACACACAGTGCAACTGCATGTATGCTTCTGCTGCTCCTTCATCTTCTTCAGCACGGCGTCCTTCTCCACTTTGACAAGAGACTTCCTCTCGTCCTCGCCAAGCCCGAGCCAGAATTCTTTGATTCGCTCACGCTCTTCCTGAGAGCTCGTATTCCATATCTTTTCCTTAGATATGCCGGAGCCACGGTGAACCAGGTTCGGCGGGGGCGACGATGGATGCTCATGCGGAGTTTCGATTTCTGCGGCTGGTCCTGGAGTACTGCCTTTCTTCTTCTTCTTCTTGGACTTTTTGGACTTGCTACCGGACAGATCCCCATATCCATTTCCGTGAGCATGAAGATGATGGTGAGTATCGTGGAAGTGCTCGTCGTCGTCGTCACTCTCATCAGCGGCATCGGCGTCCAGATGCTTGGAATCATGACCTGCTGACGCTGCGGGACTGGGTAAGCCGTTAGGATGATCGCTAGGTAGACCTGCCTCAGCTGCTGCTTTCGCGGCAGCCTTTGCTCGACGCTTCTGCTTCTTGCGATTTACGGGGGCTGGGGCCGGTCCGTTGGCGCCGGCGGTGGTCCCAGCCGGGTTTGTTTGACCTTTTGGTCCAGAAGCATTTGACGTCGTCGGGGAAGGCTGAGAGGTCTCAACGGGAGTGGCGACCTTGGGCACAGTTATGAACTTTGATCCGTCCTTGTTGGTGTACTTCGCCGTGCCTTTCGTAGTCGGTGAGGGCGGGACATGCTGTTGTTGGGATGCGGCGGCCGCAGGCTGATTACGGGCGCCTCCCTTCATGGTGAATTATCTAGTCGGAAATCTGGCGGCTGTCGAACTCATAGAGAGGTCTGAGGCTCTGCCTAGAGATGCGAGTCCAGCGGAGAGTTGGGGGTCGGAATGAGAGGGGGCTGTGACCAAAATCTGATTAGTGACAATTTGCGGCGATAAACTGGTGGCGTTTTCGTAGGGATAAGATGGGTGTCCCAAATCCCAACAGCGACCTTGTCCAAGCTCACCCGGCCCAACTTGATATTTCTTCATAGCTTTGGCTTGTACAGAGGCAATAATCGTAAGGCTTGGGCAAGCTGGCACAACAAGGTCTGGGGTGAGGCAGGTCTGAAGCTGGGAGGACCGAGAGGGCTTGTTGGAAGAGGGGCTGTGGCTCTCTTACCGTTGTGGACAGGAAATCGGGCTTCGCAGGTCGATAGCTTGGCGGAGGCAAGCACAGAACTGGACTGGCGACGAGCGGCGGCCGCGAGGGTGGTGATGCTTTGGCCCAGAACGAACGGTGTTGGATTGGATTTTGTGACACTTCCAGTACTGGCTTGTCTGCGAGAGCGTGGTGGTTGTTCAATCTTCGGCAAAGGCCCGCACTAAAGAAGTCCCGATGAGGTACTCTCTGGGGCAGTGCTGGTGTGGCAAGTACCAGCAGGCGACCTGAGGCACGAGTGGGCGAATTACAGTCAATTTTCAGGCGCGGCTGTCCGGCGATTTGTGGGGGTATCACGTGAGCCTGCCCAGCCTAAGTTGCTGATACGCTCGTTACACCTCAGGCACAAATTGTTAACAGCTCCCAGCCTTACCTTACATAATACAAAATACCTAAATAACCATGCGCTTGACAGCTAAAAGGTCATATTTCAATGCCTACAGTGGTGAGGAATTATTCGATATCACTGCTTTTTGCAGATTGAAATTGATTGATATTCATTAATCGCCTTTGTTTGTTCCAAGGGCGGAGAGGAAGCTTGTCATCACATAATCTTATTCATTTCTTCAAGCGGCACCCAACGACATGGAGAACCATCCTCATTGGAAGGTTTATCAAGTTAAAAACCGAGCAATTGAAAGTGCCAACGTACCACACTAATCAGCAGGCGTCTAAGATGGCGCCAATATCTTCTATCAAATTGCCATCTCTCTCGCAATCCTTCTGGATCTTGTCAAGGCACTTTCCTCCTCGCGAATATGACTCCGCCTGCTGAGATCGGTGTCGTATATCGCGAGAACCTCTATGGACAGGCATAGCCGACCACTCCGGCCTCCCCAGAAAACCACTTGACAATCCAACTAAGCGTTGAAATGCAATGATCGAGACAACATTTCTTCATCAAACTGAAGGTATCGATTTTTCGAATCCTTCCAGGCAGCGGACGACTTCGCCTGTCAAAACTGCCAAGCACACATGCTTTGCCTCTTTCCTACATTTTGCAGGTAGCTTACAGCACCTTTTCTATCTGACAACCAAACGCACTCACCGTACTAGACAGAAAGGCTTCTAATTCAAATTTTCTTGTGCTCATCTGTAATCATATATGGATCGAGATAGCAATTGCAATCAAATTAAATCTTGCGTTGGGTTTACGTATGATTTGTATAATGGCATGGGAATTTGGAAGCACTAGAGGCGCTTGCGGCCGAAGTGTCCGGTCCGGTGGGACGGCGCCTTATACCCCTGATCTCCAGCAGCCGCCGAGCTCTCGCCTGGGTAGCCAGGCGCCAGGCTCGCCTGATGAAAGGATACGAGCAGCAAGCTGTCGATGATAGCCAAGTGGTTTTCACTCCCATGCTTGC
Source organism: Phaeoacremonium minimum UCRPA7 (assembly GCF_000392275.1). Taxonomy (NCBI): domain Eukaryota; kingdom Fungi; phylum Ascomycota; class Sordariomycetes; order Togniniales; family Togniniaceae; genus Phaeoacremonium; species Phaeoacremonium minimum. The sequence continues at coordinate 824,444 of NW_006920946.1, forward strand.
TCCTGAGAGGATCGCAACACCACATCCTGCTGCTCTACGGCGGTGACTTACACACCGCCGTCAGCTCCGAGCCCACCAGCTCAGCCTTAGAGCTGCAATTGCTCGAGCATCTCTGACTAAGGCCCGTTGACCAACAAGTCTCCCCCAAGCTCGCGAGTACCTGCCTTAGACTTGTGAAGCATGAGACTGACACCGTAGCTCTTTAGGGCTTCTTATTTCTCCGAGAACTTGCATTTCCGGCACCCGGCTAGAGTTGTCACACTGTAAGCTAGCAATGTTGTGTGCATGCCCAAGGTGTGTCTACGCAGTAGTCAAGAAAGCCTATCCAGTGTCCAGCAGCCTCAGCTGGGGCATCCTCTCAACTGCCGTACCCAGGGAGGGAAGCTCCTTCAGTGCACAAGCCCAGGGAAGCCCAGGGGTCCGTCTGCCCGTAAAGCTGACCCGAAATAGGTCCATTGATTGCGGAACTTCCCTCCTTTTCCCTCCCTCCCGGGTAGTAACTGGTATCCATTTATGCCATGTACCCAAGACGGGACCGACCCAGACGACCCAGGAATTCAGTTAGTGCACAGCCTCACTGCCCTGCAGACATTCAGCGCCATCGGAGACAGGAGACAGGCCTATCAGCGTCGCCGGCCCAGCAAAACGGGCGTGGATGGTGCGGGTCGTCAAACCTTCAGCTACCTAGCTACGCCTAAACTAGAGTACCGTAGGTCCCGGAGTCTTCCAAGACGCGCGGGTTCCACGGCCGCGCATTGAACTCTTTGTAAATCTGTTTGTCAAGGCCAGAGTAAATAGACACCTCTATCATATCATAACATCATAACATGTCAACCCTGCAGTAGTCTTCTCGTATAATCAGTCTTGATTCTGCCGAGTTAAAGCCAAGGGCGACCAGATAGAGACCTGCTTCAGGAACGCATCTAGTACTGTCAGGCGAAGAGGATTACTTACTGGGTTACTTCACTTTCGAGGACTCCGAGTGTCCTATAACAAGATGTAACAAGAACGCTAGCGCTCGTTTGCCCGCTAGATAACCTGCGCAACGCGGGTACCGTCTACGTACTGAACCTTGTATCAAATTCATCATTGTCAGGCGTTTCGTGCCGCTGTCGTCAGAGACCCTCCGAAAGTCCTAGCAAGCCAAGCCCAGCTACTGCTGCGTGTTAGCGGCTAACAGAACTGGGCCAGGACGGCGAGAAGCGCAGTTGTTACATAAGACATCCAGGTAAGCCCTGCAGATACCTAAGTACCCCTGGCTGGTCGTCGCATAGCATCTTGTCGTCCGATCCCAGTTCCCCGTTGTGCTACTCTAGCAGCTGCAGCGTGCTAACGAAGGAGCCCAAGCTGAAGGTTGCTGCTATTATCTGATTCATTCATCCATTCACCCAACAATTAACTGGCAAAGGGGCTGTGGTACAGCGGACAGCATACTAAGTTCTCTCTTGCCTGTGTGCTTCAGATATATAGGTACCTGCTTAGCATTGGCATTGTAGTGCAGTGTAGAATTGTGGTGCTGCTGCGCATTGAAGAAACCTGGGACTTGGGTACTTCACCCCATACAATAATCATTAGCAGTAGATCTACCTAACGTTATCTGTAGGTGCAGGTGGTGGGTGGTGCTTCTCCCCCTCCTCTTTCCCAAAATTTCCTGACCAGGCGCAGCCCAGCTTCGTATTTCCTTTCCATCTCTCCCCCTTCCAACCAAAACACCAAAATCTAATCAGAAAAGATCACAGAGCTGCCAGTGTGTGCACTCTAAGCCGGCCTCCTTCTCCTTTTCTCCGTTTGCCGACGTTCACCACCTTATCCGCCCCAGAGCAGAGACGTGCAACTAGAGAAACTCTGAATACGCGCTATCGTGCTAGCATCGAGCGAGGCCGATAAACCTCCTTAGGCGAGGTTCACCACCACCGCAGCACAGCCAGCAGCTGGAGGCCGACAACGTCTGCTGCTCGCCCACGCAGCCATGGCAAGCGCTGGCGCCGCCCAGAATGTCATCCGCAGGTCAGCTACATCATCTTCTTCCCGTTCTCGTTGAATTGGGCCCTCTGACACTCCTCGCCGAGCAGGAAACTCGTAATCATTGGCGATGGAGCTTGCGGCAAGACCAGTCTGTTGAGCGTCTTCACATTGGGCTACTTCCCAACAGTAAGTCACTCCACCATCGCAATCCTCGCCGTCCTACCAAGGCCCTCATACTAATTGTTTCTTCCTCAGCACTACGTAAGTTCTTCACGGCTACCAATGCACTCGATCCCCTATCTTCCCTCGTCCGACCCCCGGAAAAAAGAGTCCCTGAGCGTTACTGCCTCCGATGCCGATGCCGATCCCTGACTCCTTAATCCACAGATCCCCACCGTCTTCGAAAACTACGTTACAGATTGCCGAGTAGACGGCAAGTCAGTCCAGCTGGCACTATGGGATACGGCAGGGCAAGAAGACTACGAACGGTTACGGCCACTCGCATACTCCAAGGCCCATGTCATCCTAATAGGCTTCTCCGTCGATACGCCGGATTCCCTAGATAACGTGAAGCACAAGGTACGCCGTTCTCTCCTCCCCCCCTGTATTTCTTCACCGCAACTACCGTTATCTTCTTGTGGAACATGGCATATCGCCCGTGTGACCCTACACGCCGGAGGATGTTCCGGCTGCGGGCAGCAGTGTCTGAACAATTACATAAAAGAAATGAAGTGGCTGACACGGCTCGCTCTGCTGCAGTGGGTGGAAGAAGCAACAGAAAAGTGCCCCGGCGTCCCCATTATCCTGGTCGGCCTGAAGAAGGACCTGCGCGAGGACCCCGTCGCCATCGAGGAGATGCGCAAGAAGTCCCTCCGATTTGTCACCGAGCATGACGGCGAGGTGGCCGCCCGCGAGATCGGCGCGCGCAAATACCTCGAGTGCTCCAGCTTGAGCGGCGAGGGCGTCGACGATGTGTTCGAGGCCGCCACGCGGGCGGCCCTGCTGACGTTCGAGAAGGGCGAGGGCGGTGGCTGCTGCGTCATCTTATGAGGCGCTTCATACCGATGATACAAGAGAGGGGTTTCGATTACAACAAACATGGAAAGGTGGAAGGGACCACGAGGGAGAACGGATGGGTGGCCTTCGTCTGCATTTATATCATTTCGCTCCCAGCATCATCATCAGCAGCAGCAGCAGCAAAGCGGTCCGGATCACTACTCGCATAGGGATCAATGAATCAACTAGGGGGATACTTCGCACAGGGTCGAATGAATAATCACTTTGAGCCTTCAATGCCTCTTCTCATATCGAAACACATCTACAGCAATGTAATACTACTACCACTACCACATGTTTATAGAGCTCGGTCCGGAAGCAGAAAGGGGGGACAGATGCTGGGAGTCAAAATACTCGCTACCAACAGGGAAACCGGGGAGAATCCAATCCATTCTAAAGAGAGTGTGTGGATCATGTAACAGGGAGATTGGAGCATGCAGACACAAGCAGATAATGCACTCGGCAGAATGATTGAAGAGCAAAAGATTTAATGACACCTAATTTCAATGTTCCACAGGATTGCTAGGAGTGTCAAACCCGTGTCGGCAAAAACAGCCGTATGAGGAGTTCTAGTGGTATATTACATATTTGTGACATGTACAAACTGCTGTCGCAGCTATCAGGTTAGACGCAGTAGGAGAAGAGCCTCCCGTACAAGAGCATCATCCGCCTCTCACTCTAGACCCTCTTCCAGTCATGGTTCCACGGCTCCCTAGCGGGCGTCTCGACCTGCGCCCTCGCATACTCGATCGGCACGCCGGCGTGGCCGTACACGCCCTTCTTCTCCATGGCCACGCGGTACAGGTAGCCCTCGGGCCGCGTGCCGGGGCCCTCGGTCAGCCGCAGCGCCTCGCACGCGTTGTGCATCGCCTGGTACTGCTGCATCAGCTCGCGCTCGCGCTGCTCGCGCCGCTGCCGCCGGAACAGCAGCCACGCCCGGTGGATCGTCCAGTGCCGCAGGTGGCGGTTGCGCGCCATGCGCAGCGGCGGCCGCGCGCGGTCCGGCGCCGTCGTCGCGAGCGCTTGCAGCAGGGTCACGATCTTGACGTCGCGCTTCTCGTGCTGCGCGAGGCGTTTCTGGTGGGTGGGGGAGGTCGAGAAGGCGCGGGCGGCGGTGGCATTTTGTGTTTGTAGAGCTCGGCATTGGCTGAGCAGGCTGGAGGAGGATCGAGGTTGGAGCAGGCACGCAGCAGGTTGTGATGTGAGTGGCCTGGCGAGGCCACGGACGGAAAGATGTGAAGCCATTTCGGTGTATGTTTCGTGTACAGAGAAGAATGCCGGAGAGTGGCCACCTATTGCCTTGTCGAACAGCAGCGATTGCCGCTTCTGTTGTTGAGTCTCGTTCGTTCGTTCGTTCGTTCGTTCGGGCTCACCCCAAGATACTGGACGTTTCCCCTGAGCTACCCGAGCTCAGTCTGGCTTGGTTGACTCTCTGGAGACGCTGTGGAGACGCTGGACGGCACTTTGTGTGCTTCGCAGATACGCCGGATGTCGAACTTGGGCAAGTGGGCGAGGTGAAAGGAGTGATTGTTGGAGGATTTAACAGCTGTCGTCGCTCGTTGATCTTCAAAATGGAGGAAGCTCTGGGAAAATCATGCGAACGGAGGTCGAGATTTTCCGCCTCCGTGCTGCCGGCCAGCGCCGTACGCTAGTCTACTGGAAGGGACTCAGACGTCACTTACACGGTTACGAGAGACTTCCTAATTCATGAATTCATGTTCAGTCTCGCTATTGCACTCCGTCACAATTAATTGAATCCCTCAGGTTAAAGCACATTATCTAGGTGATTAGACTGAGGAAGCGGCGTTTGGAGGAGAATTCTTTCTGAGATGGGAGGAAGGCGGAGCACACCTGCTTTCTCCTGTGATAACTAGGGAACTTGGACTGCTTTTTTGTCATTACCTTCACGAGTATTTCACCACAGTGTTTATGCGACTATCAACCAACTTGTCCTCCACATAGCAATCGGATTCAGCATTGGCAGTAGCGTCTGAGTTTTAATCTAACAATTGAACATATCGAACCAAATAATTTGGCTCTTCCAGTCCTTCACTGGGGAAAAAAACCCTTTTATTCTGATAATAAGCATCGCTTGAGTCCCGGGGATTGGCTAGTTGAGTCTTGAACAGCGGATGATGTCGAGGAAATGAATCCAGAAACTGGTGAGTAGAGTCATAAACCTTAAACCTACAACGTTCCCCGGTTCGAGATCTACTTACCAGGCTTTGGTTGTCTGGCGCTCACGTTCATTTAACGGTCTCGTAAGCTTCTCCGCGATCTTTCTCCGTGATCTTTCTCCGAATAGTTCATAGGCAGGTATATAATTCGCTTGCTGCACCGGGTCTTGGACAATTGCTTCTCATCTCCCAACACATTTGCACCACTTACACTATCATAATTCCTTGTAATCTCTGGACTTCTCGTTTGTCGGCGGCATCTTCCTGGTCCAGTACTGCCCTATCGTTTGCTGTTTTTTTACAATCTACTTCTCGACTTGACACCTTCCATCCAACTCTTCGTTTTGACTTAACAATCCCCCGTGTCATACCACAATTTAACTTCAATTCACCAAATTCTATTGCTGAGCGTAGACTACAATCATTATGGATAGGCATAATCACACCAACAGCCGTGAGAGCTCTTCCGCTTCCACTGCGAATTGGGTTCCCGGCCCGCTGGCTGAGGGTTTTATAGCGCGTCACTGGAGACGACTTGTTCTCCGCGCTCAGTCGCTTCTTCGCGAGCATACCTGGACGGCCGATCAACGATTTCGACATACAAACCGGGTCCAGGCAACATTGCCTCGCAATGTCTACTACCAATATCCATTTAACAGTGATCTGAACGACCCGGTTGTTACAGATGCATGCTGTATTGTCGCGCTGTGGATTAATGATACAATTCCTCACATCAGCGCCTCGCAGGGTGTGCTTGAGTTCATGAGCAATCTGCAGCATAACATCAACCACTCCGACTTCATTGATACCATGGGATATCATTTTGTCCTGTACAAGACCATAGTCCCATACATTCATGAATGGGTTGTCCATAGAGGCATTGAATTTTGGTCACGACACGGCTTCGAAGCTTGGTTGGATCGCCAACACCCGGCCATGCACGACATACTTCGAAACGTCGAGACTGGTCTCAGACGAAGACTCAGCGTCTGGTATCATCCCCTTGTCTTGGCTCGCTGGGAGCAGATGGTATGTGATTACGACTCCTACCAGACTTCACCGCCACAGTCAACGGAGTTTCGGGCGGCCTGGTTTGACAACCGCCCCGAATATCGAGCTCTATTTTGCAATTACCAGGTGGACAGGCGCCTGGCCTTGGCTCTTAATACCATAGCCGACCTGGACTTTTCAAATGAGAATATGGCCTTTGAACGTCCAGGACACCGTCATTGGCCGCACCGCGGTTGCAGAGAGAAATGTCCGCTGGTTGGTTACAATAGGCTTGGCAGTGAGGATCTCGAGACAGCGGAATCACATCAGACAAATAATCATACACAGCTAAGTGCTGGCATCCCCCGAAATTCGAGTATTCCTAGCAACACCACAGAGTTAGAGGATGAGACTCCCTACGGGCAAAATTGTCCAACGAAGTTGCGCCGTCGGCCTGCTTTCAGATCTCTCAGAACCAACCTACAACGCAGGTCTCACTCCTGCCCTGCTCTACGAGGTGGTTCTTACAACTCAGCCGACGAGAGGAAGCCGGAGGCTATGGCCCGAGACGCAAGAGGCTCATCACATATAGCTCTCGCGAAGCCGACTGATATGGAGGACTCCAGCGATGAGGGCTTTGATACGCCATCGAATAATGGCTCGAGCGATGACGATGATTGGGACAACACCTGGAACTCCGAGGCTGGCAGTGGGCAGAGAGATCTGCCGATTATCAATCGTCCGCCCACACCATTTGCTAGAGGTTGCAGACCCACGGCTAATGATCCGTTGACTTCGCAATGCACGAGAGCTAACGCCCAGATTGTGATTCGTCCTGCAACGCCTCATCCTCGCATGGGAAGGTTAAGACAGCAGAATAGGCCCCGCATTGCCGGTGAGGGCATTCCCCCACTAGATCTTGGCTCCCCTCTGATTCCGATTGAAGAGCCTGGGTCACAAACTCCAGTCCACGTTATCATCTCAACTAGAACATCCCTGGAGCTTTCCTCGCATGATACAAATAACAAGGATACTACTGAGCAACTTGACGAACAGGGGTCAGATTGGGATCTTGTCAACAACACTCGTGCTTAAACAAAGACACTACAGCTGTCCACATGGATTATTTTTGAGGGAAATTATATTCTGTTACAACCCATTCCACTACTATGTTTGTTTTGGGGTTTGAGGCATAGCTTTGTGACATCACTGCGTGGCATCTGTAGTTGTGACCTGGTCGGTATGTTTCGTCAAAGGAGGAGCAGGGCAATGGAGGAAGTCTTATAGTATTCTAAAATTAGTTTTCTTGTTAGAAAGGTCAAAATAAATTGAGTTTCCAAAACAAATGAACACTCTCGTCAAATTGATATAATATGATGGCACAATCATGCGAACACTGATAGATTTGTTTAATGCATCGTTCATTAACTATCTACTTAAACAGGCCTGACAAACTAGACTAGATAGTCTCCATGACATAATGAGACATAATTGAAAACACTTTTCAAGCCAAGTACCAATACAATCCATATCCCAATACCGTGACAATTATGAGAGAAGTCATACAAACGTAAATCATTTCTCATCCTTTATTTCTTGCCCTTGCTCTTCTTGCCAGTCAAGGCATCAGTCAACGAGCCAACACCGAGAGCACCAAGAATATTCTTGATGCCTAGGGTGCCTAGAAGACCGTCGAGAATACCGCCAAGACCAAGGCCGCTGAGAAGTCTTCCGACAATTCCCAGAACACCGTTCAGCAACAAGCCAACGGCAGCAATGATCTGGAAGAGAGGCTCGCCAAGGAGTCCCCAAAGTGGGCTGAGCTCCTTCTTAGCATGAGGCATATCCTCAAGCTTGCGCTTGGCTGTCTCAATACACTCAGTGACGCTTCCGGTAAGCTATAAACATTTTAGCATTGCATATATTTGGGATGATTAAGGGTTGTATCTTACCTCCTTAATGACATCGGCAAGATGAAACTCCTCGGAGGTGGCCTCGCGAGTAGCTGACCTGTGCTTAGCGTTGGCCTGGATACGGCCATCGGGGTCGAGACCCTTGATGATACCATGGGCCTCCTGGAGGATCTTTCCACCCTCTTCAATGAGAGGACGCACCTCCTTGACAAGAGCATCCTCGTCACGCTCATCCTCGGGTGTGCGCTCAGCCTTCTCGATCTTGGCGGTGATCATCTTGCAAATAGGCTTAATCTTGTCGAGGCACTGCTCGAGGCAGACGGACATTTGAGATGCGAGTTTCTTATCTCTCTCGAGATCCTCGCGCTTCTTCTTGTCCTCCTCAGACTCACCCTCAGGCGCAGGCTCGGGGATATCTGAGATCAGGTTGACATGACCAACAGTCTGGCCCTTGGAGTTGATGACATCACCATCATCGTCAATCTCCTTTCCGGCACAGATATTGACATCGCCGCTTGTCAACTTACCGACGAGGTTGCCTTGTGTGTCGACGACGTTACCCTCACGGTTGACGTGAAGGCCAGCCATAGGACCCTTAGTCTTCTCAACCTCAGGCTCTTCCCATCGCTCAGCCTTGCCAAGGGAATTGCCATTCTTATCGAGGATGTCACCATCCTCATCAACAACACGACCAGCAAGGATCTTCGGATCGCCCTTAATGACCCGGCCGACAACATCGCCACCAGGAGTAACGACCTTACCATCCTTAGTGACTGTCAAGCCGGAGAGTTCAGCGAAGGGCCCTTCTTTCAGACCCTCGCGTTCGCCCTCAGGGACGACTTCAGCCTTGCCAATAACATCACCAGACTCGCTGAGGATCTCTCCCTTCTTGTTGCACATGCGACCGACCATAGACTTTGGGTCGCCCTCAATAACGCGTCCGAAGATGGTACCGCTGCTGTCGACAACGTTACCTGCCTTGTTAACGCGCTTGCCAGCAAGAATAGATCGGTCAACTTCAGCCTCCGGCTCCGGCTCCGGCTCTGGCTCTTCCTCCCAACGCTCAGCCTTGCCAATAACATTGCCAGACTTGTCAAGGATGTCACCATCGGCATCGACAGTCTTGCCGCGGACAACCTTCAGATCACCCTCGGTAACCTTTCCGATCTTATCGCCGTTAAAAATGACAAAGCCGGTGCCGTCAATAGAGTTGCCTTCGAAAGACTCAAAAGGCTTGCTGTCGGCCATCTCCTGCAATTCATTCTCGGGGATAGGCTCAGCTGCACCAATCTCCTTTCCGTTGTCATTCCAGATCTTGCCGTTCTCATCGACCTTTCGGCCGATAAGCTGAGCCATAATGCCGGAGGTGATGCGCCCAATTGCTTGACCTTTGTCGTTGACAACATTGCCGCCCTTGTTGACCTGGCATCCCTTCAGGACAGAGAAGTCAATCTCGGGAGCAGCCTCCTCAGCCGTCTCAGCAGTCTCATCAACCTTGTCGCCAGCAGTCTCGGCGGTCTCATCGATCTTCGACTGAGCATCCTCGGGGAGTACATCAGTCTCAGGAACATCACCAGTGGTTTCATCAATCTTGGATTGAGCATCCTCGGGGAGTTCATCAGTCTCAGGAACATCACCAGTGGTTTCATCAATCTTGGATTGAGCGTCTTCGGGGAGTTCGTCAGTCTGGGGAGCATCCTCCGGAAGCTTTTGAGCCTCTTCGGTCAACTCCTCGGGTTTCTTTTCGGCGTCCTCGGGGAGGTTCTCGGTTTGCTCAGAGATCGGCTCTGGCTCAACCTCCTTGACATCACCGGTAGCATCCTCGGCAGTCTTTTGACCATCCTCTGCCTCTTTGGGCATCGTCAAGGTGTCTTGGTCGCCGATCTGATCTCGTAGCTTCTGGAATTCCTCCGGGATCTCTCCCTGCTGGGAAGTCACATCCGCTTGACTGGGTTGCTTGCTGCCAAATGACGTGGGTACTAGATTCTTGACTCCAGATGCGATGTTTGAGAACCCTGATTGAGATTTCTGGTCCTCAGCCGGTGTTTGTGCTTGGTCTTGAACGTCATCTGTCTTGTCCTTGATGTCGCTAGCAGGATCCTCTGTCTTGGCCTTGATGTCGTCAGTAGGGTCCTGAACATCTTCTGTTTGGGCTTGGATATCGTCGGCTTTGTCTTGCACATCGCCGGTGGTATCTTCGACATCTTGCTGTGCTTGATCTGTGACATCTCCAGTTTGTTGCTGTAGTTGGTCAGGCTCGGTCATATCCTTGCCCTCATCCTCAGGAACGTCGGGAAGATCCTTGCTGCCATTGATTCTGGACTGAACTTCCTCGGGAACCTCGCCGTTCGTCTCTCCATTCGTTTCGCCGTTAGTCATGAGCTCGGGGTCCTTCTTTTGGGACACTGAGTTGTGTACTGATCCGGTCTTCCTCACAACATCATCCTTGGTGCTGCCAACCTTCTCAGCGGCATCGTCCTTCATCTCGATGGGATTCTCAGACTGGGTCTTTGCGAGTTCAGGCTCTTGGACGCCTTTGTCTTGTGTGCTGATGGGCGCCTCAGAGCCCTTGGTAGACTCGCCTTGTTTCTTAGCCCAGGGCCATCCTCCTGGAGGTGCTCGTTTCTGGGCAGTGTCGGTCATGATGAAATGATATTATTGGGTAGTTGTTTCAGATGTGGTGATTCAACTGAAGTAATAGGGTTTTGTAAGATGGGATTTGTAGATTCACGATATTTGTGTTGTGGTATATAAAGGACACTAGGCCTTAATTAAGTCGTCGTGAGGCTTGAACGCTCGGAATACCACCTTATATGCCCTCTAGGAGCTCCATGAAGCTTCCGCAGCTTGTGTGGAACGTCATCAAGAAGACCATATAGCTTTACGTCACCAGCCACACTTGATCTCGATCGACCGTGGCACTCGCCGTATAGGAAGATCGAGAAGTGTGAAGCTCCAGCTCATGTCGAGCCCGAGAGCCCGTTCAAGGCCTCAGATGACTTCATCATGGCGATATGTGAATCAGTGTGCATACCTGGCCTTGCTGGCCCCGGGCCGTGTGCGAGACGAGAGCTTCCTCTCATGGAGAAGTTTATTGGATCAATCCACCGGATGCTATGTCCAGATCATATCATTGGGCCAGACATACAGACAATAGCAACGGACAACCATGTCGAGGTAGGGGGCCAGAAGGTCGAACAAACAGGTTATTGCAGGTGTGGCTTGTGGGCTGCCTGACGTGTGGCGAATGACTTACACCAGCTCCCACCACTCCTGCGACTCCACCTCGTCCTAGCGTGTCTGGTCTACCCTCCTCTTCCAACGCCTTTTCGTAATGATCTACGGTCTCACAACGTTCGTTGTTTCTCAGTCTCTTTCGATTCTCGACCTCACCAGTTTCTACGTCATCTCATCCTCCTGATAGAGTGCTTTCTGCTTGCTCCAGGGTTCTACGAAACCTGCTTGCACTCGAAACTATGAGGTCCATTCCTTCTAAGGAATTGCCGAGATAATTTACATTTAGATAACGAAGGCTTTTCAGCTCGCTCGATTATAACGGATATCTGATTATCTGGGGCTATGATTGCTCTATCCTGATCCCACGTGGATATCACACCCAAGTATGGCAGTGGCCTCGAACGCCCCTCGACGCCGTCTCCCGTGACTGTACACCAGAGCCGTCCAGAACGCCTAAGGACCATTTACGACTAACTAACAAACGAGACTCTTGGCGGGCCTGCCTGACCCCCACCTGGAAATACCGTTGGTATCCGGATCGTCAGCTGGATCCCCTCAATTGTGGACTTCACATCCAGGAATATATCCGACGGGCTCTCTTTTGGATCCTCCTTCCTGTGGCTCTGTGCGTTAGGCCGCTTCTCCTCCTTTGTTTCTTCCTCAAGGTCCCTCTCCTCACTTTCCTCGTCCTTTTCCTTTCCTTTCTCCTTCTCCCTTGCTGGCGGGGTTCTATCCCTATCCTTACTCCCTGACGCTTGGGCAGGCTTGCCAAATCCACTGATCTTATCGTGGAAACTTCCTACAACATTCCCGTTCCCGTCCAAGATGTTGCCGAACGGATCAACCATCAGGCCACCGTTGCCCTTAGCTTTCATGAAGTCTTGCAAGCTCTTCGTTTGTTCGGGCCTTGGGGTTTGATATCTGGGGACCTCCTGGCTGCCCTCGTCTTCCGTCTCAACCTCGGCCACATATCCCAGCAGCTCTCCGTCGTCGCCGAGAACATCTCCACGTTGATTTAAAACTGTTCTGCCGACCATCGAAGGCAAATCTCCTGCAACTCTGCCGAGCACCTTTCCGGTCTCTTCGTCTACGATGTCTCCAAACTCGTCGATTCTCTTTCCCACAAGGTGATCTTTTACAATCTGCTGCACCGACCTCCGACTTGTTGGAGAACCGGGTGCGCGGTGAATAGAGGGGATTCTCGGAATCTTTGGAATTGGCGAGACATATGCAGGGTCTCCGGGCTTGGTTTTTGGCCGCTCGTCCTCTACTGATGCACGCGGCGTGTTTTCTGCCTCTCCTTCTGTCTTGTAGTCATCTGGCAACTCTTCCACCTCGAAGTCCTCCTCGGGCGGGTCATGTTGCACGGAACTCTGACGTGAGTGTCGGCTTGCAGACTCGGGTTGCTGCTGCCGGCCGCCGCCGCCAGCAGATTTGGGCCGGAACGGGATCATCACGTTGATCTCTCGTAGCGAGTTGAGTAGGTAAGACAACGGCTCCTGTGACATGTATGACTTGCTTGTGCCGAGCGTAGGCAAACTTTCCGCGTAGACGGCACAGTAAGCGATTGTCGATTAACGGCTGTGAAGGCAATAAACTATGGCCAATTTACTGAGACGCGACGGTTAGCATCGCGACAGTGGTAAGTTGCGGCAATGTGAAGAGACCTACGTCACAACTGCTAGATTAGATTAGGTGGGGGTTAATTGAGTGTCGGGTAGGTAGGCCTAGAACTTTCTTTGCGCAAAGGTTCAGTCGGCCGAATCTCATCTACACTCTAGAGAACTGTATGTGGGAATGCTAGAGAGCAGCTACTGTACGCGCGCAGGGGAAAATCTTCAAGCGAGGAAAGGGGATGAGGTTGGAGCCGTGCCGGATCGTCGTGGCTGCAGCCACTCCTTGTTAAGTCTATGACATCAATAAAGAGTGGCTTGTCCACAGAAGGCCTGTAGAAATGCCAAGAATCCTGTTGTTAAAAGTGCTCTCAAGCCTCTTGTGCGTAAACGCTGCAGAAGACTGGGGCGTTACGGGGATGTGGCTGACGTCCTCTGAGCTTGCAGCCCATCGGAAACGATGAAGGGGTACATGGGGCTTCTTAGTCTGACAAGCGGCTTGCTGAAGAGATCGCCGATCCTCGATACTTCAAGCATCAGCCTTCTAAGACAGTCGATCAACTATTCTGTAATAATGAGGTTTCTATGAGAGGTGACGATGTTTTAATCTGGATCATGTGCTAAAGTGAAAGTCTTCATTCCTGTTGTTTTGTCTTTTAGTCATTTATTCGTAATTCACTCTACAGATGCTCTTTACGTCTTGGGGCGGGACGGGCGACTTTTGGCAGCGAGGAAGTCACGAATTCGTCCTGCCTCATTAGCGCTAGAGTAATCGGTCGAAGCTAAGGATTGTATTACACCGGCTCAACGGTCTCTATCCGTCGGGCTTGCGTGTCGAGAGCACTAAACTAATGGTTTCGGGTGGCCATGAGATTCTGTGCTTGGCGAACTATAATCGCTCTCGATGGTGCTAACAGGGCACGAATAAATAGATCACAGGGGGATATGATCCAGAGACTTGACGAGGATATGAATGCACGAAAAGGTTGACAATGTCTAAGTCTTAAGCATGTGCCTGCATTTTGTTTCAGCTCAGCTTGTTGCAGCAGACGAGAGAGAAGTTCTGGATGGAGAGTCAAATGACGGACTGCTTCCACCTTGCGTCTGCGACTACTTTGGGGGTTAGCCTGAAGAGCGCCGTGTATAACACTGCAGTTGAGCCTGCGCGAAAGCCACAATACGGATTAACGCATAATGACAGCGGGAGCAGTGCAACACTCCTCGATTTCTTTTCCCCACCTCCTTGCTCCGTCGATCACCCGGAACCCACTGCCTATCCGGTTCCGTGACGTCTGAAACGATTAAGATGCGCACATATACACTTGCCACTCAGCCTGAAATGGCTGTTGCTAGATGAAAGCTGCCACGCGACGCGGAAACCCGCTGTGGTAACAGGGGACTCGAAAAAGCTGGGGAAAGACGTGACAAGAGCACAACCATATCAGCTATTGTACTGTAAGAGAAACGGTCGAACAACCCTTGAGCCAGTGTGTGAGCTCCGTGAGACGCTCGGACGCTAAAACTGTGTTGTGCGTCGGGAGCCTGCAGATGGAAAGACACAATGGCCAGGTCTTTCTCTAAGATAATTGCTGTTCATGCAGCAAGCCGAGATCTAGGACAGCGACCAGAGAATTGCGTTATCGTAGAGATCCCTAGGCGGGATATCCCGACAATCGCATTGTGAGACTGACGTACAAGCTGTTGCTGCTTTGTGTCATGCCATTCAGCCACTCTACGCAACACACCAACTTACACCACGGAGCACCGGGATAGGACTTTCTGAAGTTGATGATGATTGCCATAACAATATGCATGTATCGCCAAAAGGAAAGGATACTAGCCATCTTATTAGAGATTACGCAGCAGAGTCACGACTTGTGGCTCGTTTCGAAGGACTTGACGTTGAAAAGTTGGCAGGCTTCCAAGTTTCTACTGACTATGACATGTGGCTGGAGGGCTGCTTTTCCTCTTGAGTGGCTGTGTGTCTCGAGTCTAAGACGCTCAGGCTGGCGGATCACTGTCGTTCCCCGCTCGTAACCCTGGTCACTGGTGTCATGACAAGCCACAGCTTCTGGTTGCCATGACCTTTACCGAACCCACCGGAGGCAAATGTCCTAAGAGGCATTAAGAGGCGGTATTAATGGGCTTTTTCAGCTGGAGACGGCCTCGGACGGGAAAGTTGAAGGAGGGACGGCCCAGACGGCCATTGGGTCCTCCCGCCGTCCTGGTCGAGACTTGAAGAGCCTCTGCCCCATTGGTTGCGGTGTGGCGGTGTGCATCCACTCGGGATCAACTTAACAGAGGTTTCTATAGGCCTTATAGCGACGTCTGTCACGGGTGATCCATCAATAAACCGAGGGTGTTATGTCGCATCTGAAGTGTCAGTAGCGGGGGACTTGCACTTGTATGCTATTCTCTTTTCAAAGTGAAACGACTTAGCGTTTTAGCGAACCAGAAGAGTTACTTCTGTGGTAGACGTCACGGCGAAGTGATCTGACAACCTGCAGCGCACATCCCGCAACCTTCTTTGCCAGTACCTCTGCACTCCACAGAGATGCTGCACATTACCGTAAATATGCCAGGTACCTGGGATTTTGTCAGTGGCAACGAGTAAACATCATAGTGCCACTTTAAATATGTGATAGACTTGCAAAATTTGACAAAAGGAACATTCTCATTGATCCATTTAGAGTTACAGGTATACATCGTGATGATCATTGTAATAATTGTACATTCAAGTGGTCGCCGAAACAATCTAGCTTCGTTAGATATGACCATGTTTTCTTTTCATTTCGTCTTTCTCAAGACTTCGCCTGTGGAAATACATTCCGTGCCAAAGCAATCTAAAATATGACCGTTGCTCGTACACACGCTACACAAGAGAGGGAAAAAAGCAAGCGTTGACGTGAAACAACATCCCATCCAAACTCTCGTCAAATGAAAAGTCCCACGCAACAACGCTGGGTATTAGGGGGTAATCCGGTTGGGCGCCGATTAACCATTTCTAGTGTCCCGATTAGCTCCACATCCTTGAACGCCTCTTGCCAGTGCAGTGACTTTTCGATGTAGCAGAGAGGGCGAAAGAGGGTGAGCCATTCGCTGACGCAGCCACGGAGAGGGACGTGCAGGCGAGCGAGGGGCTTTGTGAGAAGCCCGTTCGCGAAGGTACCTGTGCCTGTTCCCTCCCGGCGAGTTTGTCGAGTTTTGGTCGTGGCAGCGGGCGGCGCCCTTGACGCCACCTCTCTATGTCTCTCTAACCCGTCCTTTAGAAACTAGTAAGAACTTGACTGTGTCGCGGGTTTCACAAAGAAGAGCTCACGTTCGCGCCGGCCACTTGGCACGGAGCCGCGTGGTTTGGAGAGGACTGTGCTGTGGGTGGGGTTGGGGGAGATGCAGAGGTTACTTACAGTAGGGCGAGCTCGAGGTCACCATGAATCTTCGCCTTCAAGGTGATTTCAATATCCAGGTTCAGGTCCAGACGCAGACGGAGAGTATCACTCTTGCCGCCGCTGTCTCCTCCTTGCTGTCCGACGGCATTGCCAGCGATGCCACCAAGAGCACCGGTGGCACCGTTAACTAGACCACCAGCTGTCTGGCCGACACCATCTAGGCCAACCTGCTGAAGCGGGCCTCCTCCTTGACCCCCTAGGAGCCCACCGCCTTGCTGCTGCTGCTGTGGTTGTTGCCTTTGCTGTGTGCGCTGGCCTCGTCGGCGCTGTTGTGGAGGGGGAGCCTGATATTGCTGCTCCTCAGACGAAACGTCCTCAGCATCAGACTCGTAGTTCTGGGGTCTCTTCTCGGCAGACATTGTGGTTGTTGGTGAGTTTGTGTGTTTAGGTGGATGTGAAGACTAATTGGGACGACTAGACCTCTAAGCTTTTGAAAGAACTTTGATATCGAAAGAATTCGTAAGTGATCTTTTTTCTTACGTTGCAACCATCTTTAAAAGAACGGAATCTACGGTCTATATTGATATCTGAAAGCTCACCCCTCTGCCCGCACTAAAACAGGATTCTGGAAAGCGTCTCTTTACGATGAGGTCAAACAGATGAGATCATAACTCCTTGCGGTCTGGTCATCCAATATCGAGTCTAACGCACGAGATAATCCTCAACCCTGGCCGGTATGACCTTGTGGCGGGTGTCCGGTGGGTACAAAGCTACATGAGATACATTGAAGGGATCTGCAGATCGAGTTACTCTATTAGATCGATGAGGTGCAAAGTGAAGAAGACGGAGGCAAGCCACAACCCATCCAGACCCGCCCAGGCAACGCGTACCCAACTCCATAACACCTCAATAACGCCAGTGGAAGTACCCATGTGTCTGCCGCCACACCCGTCTACTTCGCCTGTTAGTCCTCTCACCAGCCAGCCGCCGCCTCAAGCGTACCTTTGCCCTCCGTCACTTCGCAGTAGCCTCTGCTCCGTCGTTACAGAAGGGCTCGGCAACTTGAGCACTCTTCACTTATTCACTCCTTGTCCTTCTCTCCTTTGACATAGCGGCTCTCCATGCCCAATTGCATCCTCCTGCGCAGTTTGATCGGAGCCCATCTGTGACTTTGCCGCACATCCTCTGTACCTCCTGCAGCCCCCGTCTCAGACATGCCATCTCGATCTGTGACCAGATAGACTGTCCAATTCTTGTTTTCTGCATCCTCGACAGCGATGAACCGGCTGTCATCGCCTTCGAGAGTGAGGAAGTTCTCGTCACTCGACCAGCCCCACGGACCAATCGTGTGCTCGAGTGTGTCCTTGCGCCCGCCAAACTTCACCGCGCTGGTGTCCTTGTCCACGTATATCCAGTTCAACATGGGCGGGTCCTCTGCAATGGTGCTCACCAGGCCCCGGTGTTGTGCCTCGCTAGGGTACGTAAAGTAGTATCCCGTAAACTTGTGGCCAGGCCTTGGTGCGTCTGGGTGATCGATGTACAACTAAACCCCCCATTGGTTTCATGTCAGCCACACCTTCCATTCCCCATGCTCATCTTCTTTGCCATGCCTGTTCTGCATAACGTCATGTCATCTCCCATTCCCCCTCCTCTTCATCTACGGCGTAGATGAATAGGCCGAGGGGGCCTGTGGCTAATGACGCTAACCAGAGAGGGAGAGGACTTACCTGATTGTCAACGAGCACCACCCATGCTTCAGTGGGAGGGCCGCCGTCGATAGAAAGCGTTGCCGTTAGGTGGAACTTCGCCTTCTCCTTTGCTGCCGCGTTCTGCTTCTTCTGAGCGCTGACCGCCTGCCCGACGCCTATAGTCGTCGGGATAGCTGCTATGGTCAACAGGCCAATAACCATGATTGCGGGCGGGACAATGTTCTTGTTTTCTTTGTGCCGTGATGCTGTTCAGTTGGTGGTCGGAGGGAAGTCCTGCGGAGAAATTAGGCCCTAATATGTTGGGCGACGGGGGCGCTGTCAATAGCAGCAGCAGCTTATTGCAATGGAAAGTGAAGAGGCATAGACACGGTACTCTGCAACACAAGCAAACAAGTAAGCAAGGTAGGTGATTTGTCTCTTGATCTCTCTCTCAGCAAAGCAACCTTTCGTCATTCCCTCATTTCCATTTCCATTTCCCATTCTCCCCCTCCTTTTACCCTAAATGATCTGCCCCCAATGCAGCATCGGCGCAACAGTCCCTGTAGCCTTCAGAAACCCTTACCCTCTACTACCCTCCACCACCCACTAATTATGACCTCACACTGGCCCGTCTCCAGTAAACATCTCCATGTCGATCCACATGAGCCACCACGTTTCGTCTCTTCTCTTGCTCCCTGTCGGTACCTCTCAGTACACTCAGTACAGGCAGCCTCCTTTCCATCAAGCCCCCAATCAGAGCCACGGCGCAACGTCACAGCTTCATGCCGTGCGCCTCTTTGTGGTTCGGCAGTCTAGGAGCTGTGGCTAAGGCTGTCATCGTGGGCCCAAAACCTGATCTCCCCCGTCCTTCTTCAGCCCCCTCATGGCGTCACTGACGCAAAGAGAGTCGATCCGGCCGTTGCACCCGTATAGTGCCTTGTCATAGTGTAGCGTAGAGAGTGCTGAGGACAATGTGAATCATGGGCCTCTTGTGTCATGTCACGGTCAGGGTCCCCTCCATTGCGTAAAGCGTCCCCTGCTGCAGACAGAGAAACTGGGGACTGGTTGGACAAATCTTGGAACCTGTTTGCGGCCTGATCGAATTTAAACAACTGGTGACACCTTCGCGGCACTCGCCCTTACATACCCCTTTCCCCCAATTCCCGACTTTGTACATTTCAAAGAACCACACCCCATCACACATCTCCATTCCACATTATCCATCACTATCAATGACAGTCTAAGCCACCATTGCTTTTGTCTTAGATACACTCATACCCAAGAACCACCTTAAAGATACCACAAAGCGTAAACATGTCTTCTGTAAGTGAACAAGGCAATGAGGTGCCGCCATCTCGGCGACGAGGCGCATATGACTAACAGCAAAACAGCAAGAGCAGAAGCCCAGTATTGAGCAAGAGGCGCAGCCCCATCAGGCCCAGCCCCAACAACAGCATGAGGAGCATGCGCCCCAGGTAGAGGAGGAAGACCAGGAGCAGGAGTACCAGGGGGATGAGCAGTACGACGACGACGGCCAGGAGTATGATGACGGCCAGTATGACGAGCAGCAACAAGAGGGCGACTACCAAGAGGAGGAGGAGGAGCCGGAGCCGGAGCCGGAGCCGCAGCAGGAGCCCGAGCACACCAAGGCCGGCTCGACGCCCGCGACCTCGGAGCCGGCGACGCCCAAGGACGAGGAGCAGCCGTACTGGCAGAAGGACCAGAAGAAGCAGAACCAGCAGGTCGCGCGCAACCCGCGGCGCAACCGCCCGCGCAACCAGCGCCAGTACCAGCCCCAGCAGGACATGCAGCAGTACCAGCAGCAGTACCAGCAGCCGCAGCAGCAGATGCAGCCCCAGCCAAAGCCCGACGAGGGCGGCAAGAACCCGCTCAAGCTGCGCCTGGACCTGAACCTCGAGATTGAGATCGAGCTCAAGGCCCGCATCCATGGTGACTTGACTCTTGCGTTGCTGTGAGTAATCGCGCCCTTTCCTTTTTTCTTCTCCCCCTGTCCGGCCTTGAACCCCTGACGCAGCGGCTTCGCTGCACCTCCTCTTCTCTTGTTCACAGATTTGCTGATCATGGCTAACAGTGAAACGTAAAGTGATGGCTTGTAAATCACACGCGACGCTCGGAAGAGAAAGAAGCATCCTGACGGCGACGAGGTCGCCGTCTTTGGTTCCCAAAACGGGACGGAATAAGAAAAGAAAGAAAATCTGCGTACACCCACGTTTAATGATGCCCCGATGTATGATGGAAAATGCCGTTTTTCTGTCCTGTCATCCAAGTTGTTTTCCTTTGTCATACCAAATCAAATGATGAGCACACACTGAACCCACGACATCGCATGAACCACATGTTTTATCCCACCCCCTTCTGGGTTATGTTGTGTGCTGGGTTCGCTTGGTTTGCAGGTGTTCGAGCAAGCGTCTTAGGATAGACAAACTGTAATATATATCTCAGATTGTACAGTAAGCCTCAGCTCCTGTCGCGTCCCGTGTTGTGCCACAAGCATATGTGACTTTGTCTCCTGGCTGGGATAAGGCGGGAGTGGCGTCTTGGTGTCACGGTTGCAAGATTGATGAGATGAAACGAGATGAGATATAAAGTGAATCGTTTCTGTACGACGACAACGACGAGGGAAGACACTTGTCAACACTGCCATGGACGACGACAGCACCTACCTCTCCCAGCCATCCTATTTTCGACAAGCCGGGAACGACACTGATAGCAACTATTGAATCAGGGTCCTTATCAGATGTTTGCTGAGCAAGAAACAAGGCAAACGAGTTTTTGGCTAAAGGCGAGCCGGGGTGCGCGGTAGGTGGTGTTTAGCCGCCGCCGCCGTCAGGGGAGTCCGGACGGGAGGCCCGTGTCTGTCTCGGCAGGCTGCATGGGCATGGTGGCCCACCCCGGCCGTCATGTGGGTGCCCGTCTCCCGGCGCGTGGCTGCCCCTGCGTGTGGCTCGTGGCTCGTGGACCGACCGGTCGAGACCGTCCGTGGCTCGGGTGCTGTGGCGGAGGAGGTCAGATCTGGAGGCCTGTTTCCGGTCCTGGTCCTGGTCCTGCGTCCCCTTATCTCTGCATCATCAAAAGCGAGGGCCTGCCCGGATGGATTCATCGCCGTGTGTGCTTGGCATCTCGTCAGTTGCCCGAAAGTTTCCCGGATCCTATCATTGCCATATCGCGACCGCCTACGTCCCCCCCTTTCCCGCTGATATTGATTCCCCGCCATTTCATCACCATCTCTGTCATATTAACTTTTGGAATGACTCCATTTCCTCCTTTTACAGATGTCTTTCCATTTGAGTCGTTTCGCGCTTGGATAGACTGCATCGTGGCCGTTCTTCCTTCCTCGCCCTCGGCCTCATCATGCCCTATCCAACCCTTTGAGTTTTGCTGGTCTTCTAGACCACATCCTCCCTCGTCCATCTGCGATACCTGAATTCTCTGCTCTTCGTCGTCCCTTCGTTACGCCGTGGCACTTTTTTGTAGTCTTCACACCATGGACAGACAGCCTTGATATTGCTCCAGACCGGGCGCCGTTAGACCATTCCATGGTTCATGTCGTCCTTTCGGCGATGTTTCTCCTGGATTTTTCATGGCGTTTACTCCGACTCGGGTCCATGAATATAGGATACGCACAAACGGATTCGTGCGAGTCAATCGTGCGAGTCTTGTATGCGTACTACAGAACAGAACGGACGGTGCCTCGCAGTCCTCGGCTCGATGTGTTGCCGATGATGTCACTGCATTTACTTTCTGTTGATATGGCCTAGGCTGTCTTCTTGGATGAAAGGGGAGTAAGCGGGAAGAAAAGATGGAGGATTCGTCTTCTACGAGTTCGTCTGTCATCTGCAATGTAGATATTGAGCCTGACGATTTTTATCCTGTCGTCTCTCCCTGGGTTCGACTTTAGGGACTGATTCCAGTGGCAATCTGTACTTACTATTGCATCTCCCACGAATATGAGAAATCAAGCATTTTTTTTAAGATATTAATATTCCAAGGCACATGTTCCTATTCCCATGGTAGGTTGGTGGTCCGTAGGGTTCAGTGGCCTGTGGATGCAGACGGGCGACCATGCAGTGGTGGGCGATCCCATCGCCAGGATGACTTTCAGAGTCGGCATCTGATCTGGGGTGGGATTGAATGGCCTTAGTTGGGCGTATAAACGAGTTATAGCACCGTTTTCGACATTGGACGGGAGGAAAGAAAAGAAGGAGACCAGAGGAATCATCTCACGATGTGCAGGTTGGAAGATCAGTTGAAGCAGCTGAACAGCGACACTCGTCGAGGTCAAGAGAACAGGATGTCAGACAACAAGAGAGCAGACACTGCCACCATTATAAGGAGACAGACAGACAGGAAAAGCACGCAAAGCGGAGGAAGACCCTGAGGAGGACCCTGAGAAGGACCCTGAGACGGCTTCCTCCCTCATTCCTCCTCGCGTCCCAGCGCCAGCCGTGTACCTGACGTTAGGGGCAAACCTTTTTTGTCGGGAGTTTCCAAGATTTCTGGCCGTGGGGACCCTTGGGACCCTGGGATGCTGCGATGCTGCCAGGTTTTTTTGACCAAGGTGAGGCCCTGATCGATATCAGCCGGGATAAGCTGCTGCAGATGATGTGCTAGGCGGCAGATTAGGGGGGGTGGGCGCACAGGCCAGTACAGGCCATTCAAGGCCCAATTGGCCACTGAGCACTCAGAGAGGGCGCCCCCGCGGACCCTTTGTGCTGCTGCTGCAACGGTGGGCGGAGGCCCTGACTCGCGCAATCGCAGGTCTGCCGGTCTTACAGCCCCGATCGGGGTGTGCTGTGGCCTGTAGCGGCGAGATGGCAGGGCAGACGATGTCAGCTTCCGGCTTGTAAGCAGAATCTCGGATCTGCCAATCGAGCGGCTACAGTGAACCTGGATAGTCGAGATAGTCTCTTAAGATGTCTGCCAAATGGAAGACGCGATTGAACAGAATAGGGCTGGGCTTAGCCAACTGAGACATCGACCACCAAGCGCTAGAGACGGGCAAAGGGGTCCAGAGCAGCATCACATGCAGGTGCGTTTAGTATAGTGTACTGTTAGGTGGTTAGAATGGTTTCCCGTCCGGTTCATCGCAGTTGCAATTGCAGGCATCGCCAGTGGCCAATGCAATGCAATGGCTAGACTTACCCTCTCCAGACTAGCCCGTTTGGCCGATATCGCCACATGCTTCGAGAGAGAATGAATGTGTTACCGCCTTTTTTCCTGCTGCTAACTTAGTAGTAGACTAGTCTAATGGCTGTCGGGAATGAGCGCGCCATTGGGCTGCTGCATGTTGGAGTTGGTTGACCTTGCAGCAGGCGGGCTGAGGCGGGCAACTCAGTACTTAGTAGCAGTAGCAGCCATTAGCATTAGCAGGGCGCACAGAGGTGCATGTGGCCCGTGCACACAGAAAGGCATGCCATTGGGTTCAACCCCACAATCCCAAATTTTTCGACTCATCCAGCAATCGCCGCCCCCCGGCTGCTCTTCGATTGTCGGTGCCGTTGCCGATTGCTGGCTACTAACATCTGGAAACGAAACACCAACACCCAAAAAAAAGAAGAGTCACCACCTCTCCCCTTGTCCAATTGACCTTTCTCAATTACTGATGAAAGCGTCACTGCACAGGTGTCATTCTCCCAGGTAGCAGCTATACTCGCCTGTTCTGTTGCCCTCTGCAATTCTTCTTCTGTATCCCGCTGCGTCGCGCACGCAGAATACTCTCTCCGCTCTTTTTCACAATATGCTCCGATCCGGTGGCCAGGCCAGCAAGGCCTTGAAGAAGGCCTTCACTCACTCCCAACGCTCCCTCTCTACCACATCCGCCGTCGCTGCCGTAGCCGCCAGGAAAGGCCCCTCATCAAATGTCAGGAACGCCGCCACAACGTCGGCTGCTACGTATGTTTGCTACCCTCTCGTCTCTATACATCTCGACTCCCCCGCGCGCCGTTGTTGCGTGGTGAGTCACCTCACGATACCTACAGTTTGCTAACTACCCCCTGCCCTCCAGTGACGTCCGAGCAAAGCCCAGCCCATCCTTCAATGCTGCCGACAGCAAGAGCAGGAATCATGTCCAGCCTCTCGTCAACCCCCGACACCCAGAAATGGACGAGTCGTATGTCACCGCTGAAACAACCCCGCCTGTTCTTGGGGGGGAAAAGAAAAAAGTATATAATTGTTAACCACGGGCCAACACAGGTTCATTGGCAAGACTGGAGGAGAGATTTTCCACGAGATGATGCTAAGACATGGCGTCAAGCACATTTGTATGTCTTATGTCGCGATGTACATCTTCAATCCGGTGTTGGGACTACTAACATGACTCACAGTCGGTTACCCTGGCGGTGCCATCCTACCCGTCTTCGATGCCATCTACAACTCAAAACACTTCGACTTCGTCCTCCCGAGACACGAGCAAGGAGCCGGCCACATGGCTGAGGGCTACGCCCGTGCCTCGGGCAAGCCCGGCGTCGTTCTCGTCACATCCGGCCCCGGAGCCACCAACGTCGTCACCCCCATGGCCGACGCCCTCGCCGACGGAACCCCGATGGTCGTCTTCTC
Source organism: Phaeoacremonium minimum UCRPA7 (assembly GCF_000392275.1). Classification (NCBI taxonomy): domain Eukaryota; kingdom Fungi; phylum Ascomycota; class Sordariomycetes; order Togniniales; family Togniniaceae; genus Phaeoacremonium; species Phaeoacremonium minimum. Next base: position 849,048 of record NW_006920946.1, read on the forward strand.
CGGCCAGGTCGTCACCAGTGCCATTGGCAGCGATGCCTTCCAGGAGGCCGATGTTCTCGGCATCTCAAGATCGTGCACCAAGTGGAACGTCATGGTCAAGAGCGTGGCGGAGCTGCCCAAGAGAATCAACGAGGCTTTCGAGATTGCCACGAGCGGACGACCCGGCCCCGTTCTCGTCGATCTGCCCAAGGATATCACAGCCGGCGTCCTGAGGAGAGCCATCCCCACCGAGAGCACCCTCCCGCCCATGCCTAGTGCGGCATCGCGGGCTGTTCAGGAGCTCAGCCAGAAGCAGCTGGATGCGTCCATCAAGCGCGTGGCGGAACTCATCAACATCGCCAAGAAGCCTGTCATTTATGCTGGCCAGGGTGTTGTATGCTCAGAGAATGGTGTAGCCCTTCTGAGGGCCTTGTCCAACAAGTCTTCCATCCCCGTGACCACCACCCTCCAGGGCCTGGGCGCTTTCGACGAGCTGGACGAGAAGTCCCTGCACATGCTGGGTATGCACGGCTCTGCCTACGCAAACATGTCCATGCAGGAGGCCGATCTGATCATTGCCCTCGGAGGACGCTTCGATGACCGTGTGACTCTCAGCATCGCTAAGTTCGCACCCGCTGCAAAGGCGGCCGCCGAAGCTGGCAAGGGTGGCATTGTCCACTTCGATATCCTGCCCAAGAACATCAACAAGGTCGTCCAGGCTACCGAGGCCGTGGAGGGCGATGTCGGTACCAACCTGGAGCTTCTCATTCCTCTCGTCGAGACAAAGTCGATGGAGGACCGCAAGGCCTGGTTCGACGAGATCAATACCTGGAAGGCCAAGTGGCCCCTGAACGCTTTCGAGCGCTCCGGAACCAACGGCCGCATTAAGCCCCAGGAGCTGATCGAGGAGTTGAGCAACCTGACCAAGGACAACAAGGATAACACCATTATTGCCACGGGTGTCGGTCAGCATCAGATGTGGGTCGCCCAGCACTTCCGCTGGCGCCAGCCCCGAACCATCGTCACCTCCGGAGGCCTCGGCACCATGGGCTACGGTCTGCCCGCCGCCATCGGCGCCAAGGTCGCCCGCCCGGACGCCCTCGTCATCGACGTCGACGGCGACGCCTCCTTCTCCATGACGCTCACCGAGCTCAGCACTGCCGCTCAGTTCAACATCGGCGTCAAGGTGATTGTCCTGAACAACGAGGAGCAGGGCATGGTCACGCAGTGGCAGAACCTCTTCTACGAAGACCGCTACAGCCACACCCACCAGAAGAACGCCGACTTCATCAAGCTGGCTGACGCCATGGGTGTCCAGAGCAGGCGCGTGTCCAAGCCGGAGGAGGTCAAGGCTAGCTTGGAGTGGCTGATCAACAGCGAGGGCCCGGCTCTGCTGGAGGTTGTCACTGACAAGAAGGTGCCTGTCCTGCCCATGGTGCCGACGGGCAAGGGTCTCCACGAGTTCATCACATGGGATGCTGGTTAGTAATCATATATATCTGCGTATACTAAGCTGGTTGCTGACACACTATTACAGAGACGGACAGGAAGCGCAGAGAGACCATGCGTGAGCGTACCCACGGTCTGCACGGGAACTAAGCACTGGTGGGGCGATCTGTCAGGAGTACGACATCGTTATCAAGTAATGTGTCATCGTTCGGGTTTGGAGCATATACCGATATCTTTACGACTCCTCCTCCTCAGGTTTCGGCCGGCGGGAAGAGGCTCATCGTTCTGTTTTAAGGCGGCTACCAAAAATCAACATTGGGGTCCTTTGGGGCATTTTTGAGGCATACCAAAAAAGTGCGATTTAGCAGTCAGTCAGTCAGTTCACTAGGCTGGGGAAGCAAAATCCCCCTTTAAGTCTCGAGGCTTTGGGGGAAGCTCGAATCAGGTTCGGTCTTGTTTGATAGACAGAGTCGATTCGAGTCTAGTCTGTCGTTTTCGCGATGGGCTTGTATATAAGGAATTGAAATTAGGTAGCATCCAATGGCTATGCATTTGAGGTCACTCCTTCGGGTCTTCATGTCTTGGTGATGCTGAATCTTTAGCACAGCTCAAGGCACCTTATCTTGTTCTTTCCCTAACTGAGTGACCAGTCGACTGGATGTACGCGACCCCTAATGTCTCTAGCATCATTAATGTGTTTTCTAGTCTGGCTGGTAAATGATGTGTAGAGTATCACAAAGAGCAGTGGCCGTTGAAGGATTGCGATAGCCTATTGTCCCTGAAGTACATCGTGCAGTGACTTTCGTCCAAACTCATCTGCCACCTCACACCTGGGCAGCTTCACTTCTCCAGTCACGTTATCGTCTGAACTTCATCTTTCACGTGAATTCGAAGGCTGCGGAAAGTTTTCCACTGCTAATTCCTTTTAAACCAGGGAGGTTCTTTTTTTACAGCCTACTTGCTTCCTTCCTCCTTTGCTCTTTTGTCTCTCCTCTCTGCTATCTTCTCCCGTGCTTTCCTATCACCCATACAGAGTGTCTTCTCAAGTCTTTTGACACCAGAGACAGCGTCTGGATGGAGCTTTGCTTGCGGGAGAACCAAACCCACGACACAGCTTTTTCTCTGCCGCGGCTTCTCCTTGTCTTGCCCCCGGAAAACTGTGCCTGCTACCTTAAACCGTCAGCTTGCGATAGCAGTCGCTCAACCCTTCCCGATTCACACAGCCGACAGACATAATCTGTTCGCTCATTCACGGATTCGCATCATTTGCAGGTTTTTCAACCCTTCCTCAGTGACAACACTGAGACTTTGTGATAACCTCCTACGACAGCAGTAAGTTCTGTTTGCTCATTTTTTGAAGTCCATCTGGTTTCAATCGTGCCTTCCTTCATTCCAAACCCCCAGCCCCCGGCCCTCTTGCTTTCACTGACCTCAAGACGCTAAGTCCTGATCTTGTGCTAATCTACATAAGAAAGTCAGTCAGGCTTTGAGCCTACTCAATCCACTACAATGGATGGCGAGCCTCCAATGAGCGATGATCTTCTAAAGGAGAAGCTTCGTCTAATTGAGGAGAGTCGTGTCCCTGAGACACCAGCGCCACCGCGTCGTAAACTGGCTTATATTCGCGAAATCTCCGGCATCAGCCATATCTGCAGCTCCTCAGAGAAGGTTGTCGCCACTGTTGATGGCTGGAAGGTTGCTGTTGACCCTAGAATGTTCAATAAGGGCGACCTGGCTCTTTTCATTGAGATTGATGCATTCCTTCCTGCTGCCGACAAGCGCTTCAAGTCTTTGGGTGCTCTCCAGATCTACAATGAGATACCAGGATATCGTGTGCAGACACGAGTCTTTGGCAGCGGCAAAAACAAGGTCCTCTCTCAGGGGATTCTGCTTCCACTCGCAGACTTCCCGGAGGTGAACGACACTATTCAGATCCTTCGAGATGGCCTTTCTTGGCTCAAGTCCAAGGAGGTCATCAAGAAGCTCATTCTCATGTTCCACGAGGGCATGGACTTTTCCGAGCTTCTAAAGATCACCAAGTGGGTAGAGCCCGAGGAGAAGACGGTCAGCCAGCTCGGCCACTTCCCCACGCTCATCCACAAGACGAACCACGAGCGCGTGCAGAAGTGCCCCAACCTCTTCACCAAGGCCAAGTACAAGCACCGCGTGTACCAGGAGAGCGTCAAGATGGACGGCACCTCGATGACCGTCTACTTCGTCAACAACGGCAACGAGGCCGCCTACCGCTCGCTGCACCGCATGCACCCGGACTGCGTGGGCGCGCACATGATCTGGCCCAACGGCCGCTTCGGCGTCTGCTCGCACCACCACGACCTCAACGAGCTCGGCGACTCCATGTACTGGGCGGCCGCCCGCGCCGCCGGCCTGCCCGCCAAGCTGGCGCGCCTGGGCCGCAGCGTCGCCGTCCAGGGCGAGCTGTGCGGCGACGGCATCCACCGCAACCGCGAGGGCCTGCCGCCGGGCGCCCGGGAGTTCTTCGTCTTCGCCATCTGGGACATCGACCGCCAGGCGTACCTGCACCCGCGCGAGACGGAGCGCCGCGCCGGGGAGCTGGGGCTCAAGCACGTGCCCGTGCTGGGGTACGTCAGGATCCGCGACATTGCGAGCTCGCAGGACGACCTGCTGCAGCGGGCGGCGCGGCGCGACGGCGAGGGCCTGGTGTTCAAGTGTGTGCAGGATGGGCGGTGGTTCAAGGTCATCTCGAACACGTATCTGCTGGAGAATAACCTTTGAGTGTGGCTCGTATGGGGGTGGAAGTTGGCTCTTGGAAGTTGCTCCCAAGCGATTTTGCTCTCAGGGAATGAAATAGTTCAGCTTGGGCAGAGCGAGCGTTACCCGCAGATGGTGGACTGAATCTGCATGCAGCACTGATTACTTACTCATTGCATTGGACCCATTGATGCTCTGCACTTTTAGCTAGGAATACCAACTGGCTCTTACAGATTGTGACACTCGGTGTGACTGTGTGGTCGACTTGTTGTCCGGGATGATGACTCGAGTAAACTTTAGAACATTTCCGTTCTTGTCTTCGAATGCCTCGTCGACAAATGTGATTTTGTCTCTCAATTTCAGATTACTAGTGTCTAACAAGAGAAACTCTTCGACAACATCTATCATAATCTGATCCAGTTATCCTCTCTACCATACTCCCTTCTCAATATCATGATAAGCTTTAGTTATCAAGCGATTGTCTATAGAACTCTGAACGAGGATACTAGAAGCTATTGATATGGTGACTAGGTGAGTATATCCTCTAGTTATTCTGCTATCGAAAAACACTCTAATTCTGAAGATGTCTGGACTGTGTCGTCAATAATGGTGTTCTCAAGCTGTGGCTGGATCTGCCCTTTTGTGGAATGGTCTGACCGTGAAAGTCTACACAAATTGTTAGACTTGAAACTTGTGAGATCTGATGGTACGGAAGGCGCACGTTTATTGATGTAGTAAACGAAATTGATCATTGTGATAACCAGGACGGAAAGTAATAAATGAATGACCTTGACAAGCGACTGCAAAGCTTGAACGAGCTTCGGCAGGACTGCTATCGCCTGGCTGATGACTGTCAGGCTGGCAGCGACGCGGATGCTGTCTATGGCATAATGAAACGAGGCATCCGCTTGTTCGCGTGAAAGCATATGGAATTCAAGAGAATCGATAAGGCACCGGGGCTTGTATTTGGCTTCTGCCCGGGTCACAGGTTTGACGCAGCCTACATGGCGTTTGCAAACTGGAAGGAGGCGGCGGATTAAAGCATGTCGAGAGGTGCCACTTACATGTTACCTCGACCGATCACGTTTATCTTGGCGTAAATCAAACACCTGGAATAGCGAGAAACAAAAACAAAACCCTTTATCCAGGCCCTTACGCAAAGAAACTATTTACATTGTGCTTTGTCTGAGATTTCAATCAGTCACCTTTCAACTTCAGTACTGCCTGCTTCGCGTTTTCTCGACCCCTAGGTCAACGGGTACACCTCTGAGTCCAATCTTCACAGGCAACAATTTTTCCTTCTTTAACAACTCTCACACTTTCCCTTCTCCTAAACCCGCTGCACTCGCCTCACAACACAGAAGCAAGTAACATCTTCTCGAATCTTGGGGCCAAAGTACTTAGGTGCTTGCCTGCAAGCTTTCATCCATCTCTCACTTTCCCATATCTCATCAAGCCCGAACTTCATCCACGCCTACCAACCAAAGCAATCATCAACAGCCACATCCGCCACATCCTGGCACCCCTGATGAACAATTTTGTGCCTGACAAAATGCCGGATCAGACTGACAGTCAGTCTCATCCGAGATCCCACCAAAATATCGGCGTCCCCGATCGCACGAGAGCATCCACTAGCGCCTATTCTCCAGATCACCTTTCTGACGATCACCAGTCCGCTAGCATCAACAACACAGGCAACTCCCAAGCTTCCCGACCAGACATTCGATACAATTTACGTCAAGCACCGGCCACTACTCAAAACAAAATGAGCGGCCCTCCCCGAAAGCGGCAAGACCACAGTGGAGACAATGACAATAACTACTTCGAAGTGAAGCGTGTGAGACTGACCGATGGAACCGCCATTCTTCCAAAGAGTGAGACAGTGACTATCAGAGAGGAGCATTATTTAAGAATGAACGAGCACATAAGCCACCTCCGGTCTGCCTGCTCTAAAAAGCACAGACAAGTCGGGGAGATGGACAAGCGGATAGCAAGCATGGGCCGAGTCATCAGAAAAAGAGACACTGACATCGCAGAGAAGAATAGGATTATTGCGGATAAAAGCAAGTTCAACAATGCTTTGCAACTGGTGAACGAAGAGAGCCAGGTGAAGATTCATATCTTGAAAGATGATAACGCAAAACTTCAGAAAGAGTTGAATTCAGTACGCGCAGGAAATGGCTGGACGGGTTGGTTAGTCAACCATGGACGTTGCTCGACGACACAGGCGGCATACGAGTCGTGGATCCAGGAGCTGGAGCAGCGTGACAAGGCGCAAAAGGCCGAGTTGGTACGCAAGGACCAAGAGTTTGCCGCCGCTCGGGTTGAGTTCACTCGAGAGATGCGAGAGGCCCGAGACCTATCGTCGCACAATACATTCAAGGTCCCAGACAATGTGATTCTAGATGGATGGAAGGAGCTGACTTTCAAGATCCACCAATTCGTGGACTATCATCTCTTCGCATACCCCATTAGCGATCTGTCCGACGATGCTATACAATCTTATAGACCTCTGTGCCCGGAGCCAGCCATGTTTCTGACCAACGTCCTTCTGGCCCCATTACTTTTTGAAGCGGGCATTTGGTCGTGTCTTGACAAACTCGTTTTCGGTGTTACGGCTGAGGGCTGGGCTGGCAAGTTGGGCAGAGACTACTCGCAGAGTTGCCGGAATATCCGGGGTATTTTGAGCCCGGGAGATTAGTATGGACACCACTAACTGAAATATAGAGGTCATAGATGCTGATTCATCAGCATTGAACGACTACCATGATTGGAGATCCCGTTACGCTCAACTTCTTGAGAAATTAAGCCCTGTCAGCAAGAAAGATTTGAAGATGGGGGCAAAGAAGATGGCAGATAGTATCTTGCGTTTCCAGCCTGATGCAGACCGTCTTGCAGCTGAACACGATCTTCGAGAGATTCTCGCAGATGCAACTGATCTCAACATGATGCTCCGCAAATCCAAGGCTGAATTCATTTTCACATTCGACAACATTGACCGCAAAGACTCGATCAATTTCAACCCAAGCCGCATGCAGCTCCGAAATCTGTTTGGCCTCACTACAAGGACTAGCTCCTCGATCCCGCGAGGCATCGATCTGGTCATCTCTCCGGCTTTAGAGAAACGAGGGACATCAGATGGAGACAAGTACGACCTCCAAACAATGTTGATCAAGCCAGAAGTTGTCTGCAATGTCAGCGTAGAGCTTGCGAAGCAGGAGGATGACAATGTCGCCTTCAACGGCCAGGCTGGCGTCTGCCCGAAGCAAGAGCAGGACAATGATGAGGTGATCCTTGTGAAGGACACGTCGGGACAAGTGAGCTCCGGTGTCATGTCCCACTCAACTTCAGCTTCTCGTGTGAAATCGGAGTAGAAGAGGTAAACAAAGGAGGGCTGAATGCCGAGACTCATTACAGGTAGATGGCGGCTACAGTCGCCTTCAGCGAGAATGGCTACGCAGGGCTCGGAGGTCATAGCTGGGATGCTCATGAGAACAGCGGAATAAGAGAAGATGAGCATATTGAGTTGGATGCTGCATTGCTTGTTACATTGCTAAATGGCTGGATGGCATTCTACCCCAATCATGAAAGACTACCTAGGTAAGATAGGTAGAGCACATGAATCACCGCCATCAGCATGGTGGTTTTGCTAATAGGCCTCGATAATTGACAACAGAGTTTTGCGACATTGACATGATTTCATGGCTACATCTGTTGTTCTGCAGACTTTGACTAAGCACAACATTCACGAAGCGTCCCTACCAGGCGGATGTGGCCGTCTCAAGCCAAGACGTTCTGAGGATGTTAGTCAGATCAGATGCGAGGCGCAGCAGGACACACAGCGGCCGTTGGTGGGGCTGGCTGTAGGCGCCAGTTGCACCAAACAGCGAGAGTGGCGGAACGTTGTGGCGCTGTTGGTGATCGGTCCACTGCGCCGTTGGCTTCGAGGCAGCCTAACACGAACCGCAGCAGCGTCAGCTGTCTGTATTTTAGGACAACGGCGACTCGGCCAAGCCTTCGCCGAGATATGACGAACCTCATAAAAAAAATATAATATCTTGACCACAACCACCTAAAGCGCTGAAAAGACTTGATCGCATGAAACTTGGTCTTCAAAGGGCCCCGTCGGCAATTGAGACCTTGACGCTGCCCTTTGGACGCCACTGACTGCGCTCATCCACCTAAGTAACCTTATCTAATATCCTCAACGATGACATCAATCGAAAGTAGAATACAAGCCGCCGCGGCGCGCAACAAGGAGCTTCTAAGTGTCCTCTCCGAGACTGACCATGCCCTGCCTGATCTGGAGCAGCAGCGGCGGTACATCGCCGACCTGGAATCGCAGGTCAACGCCGCCGCGAAGCGCCTGGCCGAGATCGACAAGAAGCGCAAGAAGGAGCTCAAGGAGCACGAGTCCTACCGCGATTCCGTTATGAAGCGGTTCGCGTACAAGGTCGGCGGCAAGAGCGAGAAGTTCGCCGCGCGCGCGGAGAAGGAGGAGCGCGAGTACTTTGACGTCCTGCAGGAGGAGCATCGCGAGACCGAGATGAAGAAGAACGTCGAGACGATGCTGCAGGACGCCAAGACGGTGCGCACACAGCTGGAGATGGCTGTCTCGCGGCACAGCGCTGCGCAAAGCGAGCTGGACAGCCTTTACGACTCTATCTTTCAAGGGCCGACGCCTGGATTCCCAGAGGAGGATCAGAAGGAGCGCGAGTCGAATGCTGCGCTGCAGGCATACCACGATGCCCGCACACGAGCCGAGGGCCAAGGCCAGGCTGTGAAGACTCTCGGTTATGCGCAGCAACGTATCAACGGAGCATTAATGTCAATGGACGATGCGCTGCGATACTCGCGCAGAGACATGTTCGGCGGCGGTACGCTCACCGACATGATGGAACGGAATGCGCTGCACCAGGCAGAGACGCAGGTTCAGGAAGCGCGGATGCTGGTGATGCAGGCGCAGCGCATGTCCGAGCACGTCCAGCCACTGCCCCCCGTACAGATTGCGCAGGGCAGCTTGATGACGGACGTCTTCTTCGACAACATCTTCACGGACATGGCGTTTCACGACAAGATCAAGGCGTCAAATCTGGAGGTCCAGCGGTGCGCCGACAATCTGGCGCGTCAATTGGCTTCGGCTAGGAGCAGGCACATGGATCTGTCTTGGGAGCTGGACAGAAGGGCGGCAGCGCTGGAAGAGTCACGCGTGAACTTACAGAAGGCGAGGCAGGCCGCGTTTGAGCGGATAACAGGGCCTGCACAGACTGGTGGCGCCGACGGTGAAGGGCCTCCACCACCAGCAGTACCACCTAAGGACGTGCCGCCAAAGGATGCGCCCCCTGCGTATGAACCACCACCAGGCCCTCCACCCTCTTCATCTACTGGCGAGAACTGGTGGGAGCAATAGATAGAGAATATTGCTACCTCGAGTGTTAATGACATGAGATTTGTACTACTTGAGACTTCCGGCTTTTTTAATGTAGCTTGTGTTCGCGCCCAGCCAATCAAAGGCTCTCCCCCTCCAGATGTTTCTCATTTGCTCCTAATAGTTTGAGATTGTGTTTTCGTACCCAGGTTTGAGTCACTACCCGACCTTTGCGGCCCGAGATTACTGCTTGACCTGGTTAGTGAAGATCGCGTGGGATATTGTGCCGAGGGAGACTGACCTTGCCGGGCGTACCTCTTGACTATGTCCTCTTCGTCGTCAAATCGTTGACCGCACGCTTTGAGGTGCTTCACAGCGCGATCCTGCTTCAGTGGGTGCAGAGAGAAGACAGGGTGTTGACATTTCGTAGCCGGGCACCTCAGGATGAAGAGAAATCGCCCCTCCATGAATGGGTAGTCAAATATCCAGTAGTTGTCCGTTTGTCCCATCGGGATGGGGCGCTGGATAGCCCAGTCGCGGTTGGAGAAGTATTCCTGGACGCGTTGTTTCGGCCTCAGATTAAACGCAGAGGACCTTGTTGATGAATGACGGGAGCTAGGTTTCCGGTGATATTCTGGACGATCTTGCTCGAAGATGGGAGGAGAAGGGTAGTCATTTAGGTCGGTATTCTTTCCTGATTCGGAGTCGGGAGGAATAAGGGCCATAGGCATAGTGCGCTGCATGTTGACATAAGTTTGGGCCTATCAATAAATAAGATAGCATACCTTTTTATCATCAGTGGTAGGCAAGCTTAGAGCGTCAAAATGATCCGCCGCGGGCTTGTCTTCAGAGGGTACAAATTGGATGACTGCCCCTTTGTGAACCCATACCGTTTTCTTGGGAATGAGAATGCGATAGTTCTCATCATTCTCGAGAAAACGCCCAGCTTTGGTATTCGTGGCCAAGGTCTCCAGAATGATTCGTGAGCGTTGCTCTGCCTTTTCCTGGCAGAGGGCTTTGTGATCCTCCATTAACTGATACAGCCGCTCCTTGATGTCCGATTCATCGTCAACTAACTGTTTAAGAAGGTCGTCAAGCTTTGCCTTCCCGGCGTTGAATGCTTGATCTTCCAGATCCTGCACCAGCGAGCTTGACTTCTTCGGTTTTCGCGCCATATCTGAAGCTGTAGGGGAGATGTCAGCATATCAGACACAGTATGGTTGGGGTTGGAATATCAGGCATAGAGAGACCAAGCCGAAGATAGTTGTCACCACCCCCCTAAACATCTCTCCAAGTTGAAATGCCCGGGGGTCACGGCGAGAAAAACCAGGTCTAGGCCGGAGGGATGCAATCGGCAGGTTCACCCTCAGACTCTCAAGACAGAGATGACGATGCTTGATTGGTGAACGCACCTTGGCTCCTACAGTCTGGAAGTTCTAGAGAGGGGAATGCATTTCTGAGCCACAGTATAGATACCTGGTCGTTTGCGCACCCCAAACTGCCAACAAACAAGAAGTGGCCACTCTTGATAGTCCACCCCTAGGGTAGGGAGGGAAAACTTCTTACTTGAGTACATTTGCACGCAAATTTCTGCTTAGAAAACACGAGGCCCTGGCCAGGTGGTAGCATATCAATAATAGTAACAATGATGCTTGGCTGAACGAGCGCCACCAACTGCGCGTGCATGGGGCGAGGCCCACCAGTCAATACCCCCCACGCAGCCCTGGAGTAACACAGGTATATGTACATGTACCTATAAAGTATTTTTTGAGAGATATCAATCTCGCGTACCAAAATCTTGCATTTTGCGATGCTCTGTTGTTTGCGTTGAGAGGGTGCTTTGAAAGGGAAGGAGCGTGCCGCTGCGTGCGTTGCTAGGCTCCTTCCGCAGTTGTGAGTTCCCCCAGCGTATCTTGTACACGTCTCGTTTGCCTCGCATCCAGGCAGACATGGGCCCCTTCCAACACTCCCCTTTGAAAACAATCCTTCTACTCCCAAAGCCAAACTTCACCATATTTTCTTGAAATCGTGCTACAGACTGCGTTAGCCTAATTATTGATCATATTTGATTCATAGTACGACACTTTGGCGAAATCCTTTTCGTTGGTTCGTTAGCCATAAATTATCGAGATGGTAGCAGACGCGTAAGTATACCCTTGAACACCTTGATGCGGCTTTTGGAAAGCGTCAAGACAAATATTTAACGTAATAATTTTGCAGGGTACTCGGTATCGATCTCGGGAGCACTAGTTTGAGAGCCTTCATTTGGTGTCCTTCGAAGAATGCCGAATTCTATGTCGAGAACAGAAGCAGGAGTAACTTGAAATACAGCAGATACGAAAAGAGCGACTTCTCGTCCATAGGCTATCCTTTTGACGACGGAGAAGTCTACATAGGCGACATCCCCGATCCGGAACGTCGCTCTACTTCGCTCAAGTTTGGGTTCTACGTGCTCGCAGATGCCTCAGATGAGCTTGTCGAGCAATATCCCTTGGTGAAGCCATTGCTGGATAGAAAGACTGATGTAGATTTCAGAGAACGACTCTCCCATGGCCTGGCAAACCTTCTGTCAACTATCCAAGTTCGTGTCAGCCAAATCTGTAAGGCGAAGAGATTGAAGATCACTACTATCGGACTATCCATCCCAGCTCAATGGAATCTTGACTTTGAAACCATCTACGAAGAACTCGTCTCGGATATATTCAGCCATCCACGATCCGAGATCTACTTCCATACGGAAACAGAAGCACTGGCACATTACCTTTTCAGGAATCATCAAGACGAACTCCAAGATACCGGTGCTCATGATGTGCTTCTGTTTCTTGACTTTGGAGGCCACAACATGGTAAGTGTTCCTTGACCTTGACTAACGATATAATACTAACTCTCTATACCAATAGAACGGTTGCATGTTTAAAGTCGTATATGGACGTGATGGAACACCTAATTTTTTTCGAGCAGGAGTTTCGTTTGGTAAGATTTGAAGGAGGGCTATTCTGTGATTATACAATCTAACCTTCTCGCCACAGGTGCCGGAGGTGGCAGTGAACAATGGGAGTTCAATATCGGCCTCGTCTGCGACAATTACCTCAAACGCTTCGACAACGCTCATTTCTCGGCAAAGCAGAGACAATCCTTACTCGACAAATTCAATCGTGAGAAGACTACATTGGGTCCTGGCAACAGCAAAACAATTACTCTTTGGATCAACAACGATGGAGATCCCTGGAAGATGATACTGGAGCCAGAGGACATTGACAAGTGTTTCGAGGATGCTCTTCGAGCACCGTTAGAAGTAGCCGCTGAGCGAATCGCACGGCTCTCGGAGATGAAAGGTCAATCAAGGAGAGTCGTTATATCTGGAGGAACATCAAGAAACCATGCCCTTCAGTCGAGGCTTCGTCAACTGTGTGCTGATGCATCTTTGCCAGAGCCCGTCTTCACAGACGAGCTGGAGATTTGCTACGAGTGAGCTTGCCCACCCGCAAAACGCGAGGCCAGGCCGACTAACAATAATAGAACCGCAAAGATAGCGAAAGGCGTGGCTTACGCAGTTGGTAACTGCCGCACGGTTACAGATTTTTTTCATGGAGGCGCAGCCTTCGGACTGCAGATGAGACAGCACGCTCCGGTTGGTAATAGCAATCCGGGTCACTTGTGGGATGATTCTGCAGAGTTTCTAATGGACGCGGTTTGTTGACCAGCTGTATATTCTGGTATCTGCTGACTGACTCTGGACAGAAGCGCCAGAAATCTCCTGGAGTCAAAGTAACTGGCCAAGACGAACTCAAGATCGTCTGCGATCCATTCTGGTCTGCGACGGACCCTAAAGGTGTGAATGATGTGCTGCAACATGACAGATGCTATGATATCCTTCACCTGGGGAAGCCGATGCGTGGGATTTGGTATTTCAAGCTGACCCTTACTGGTACTGGGGACTCAATGTTTCTCTCCATTCAAGCATCACGAAAATCCTTCAAGTCTACAAGAGTCCAATGTAAGGACACAACTGTTTTACCTCTCCAGTTCGACCGCGGAACAAATTGTGTCTATGTTGGCGTCCGAGGTCGAAGTCTTGAAGAACTTGACTTGATCAAGTGGCTAGGGGTTGAAGATATCGACGACACATCTCCCTCAACCTCCCAAGCCCTTCTCCCACAAGAGCAGCATGATGATATGAACAGCATTATCGTTGATCTGGAACATTATGACATCCCTTTACAATCCCCAGATCCGGGAGAATCGAGACTTGAAATGACGACAACAAGCGGTTATGTTCAGTTACTACGGGCGCAGACCGCAATTCCACCATTGACCGAACCTCGTTGTAAACCATCCGGCTCTCTTAGGCGGCCGAACTTTGAGCGGGTCGACTTTCTACCTGGGAAACGACAACACTGATTTGCACAACATCTGGCCTAGACGATATTCCGTTGGACAGGAGGCATGTGAGGGAGGAGAAGGATCATGAAATGCGTAGCTTGTTAGGCGTAAACGTACAGCTTGTTCTTGCTTATTGACATCGAATTTCCTGCTCATTGCTTCGCATATCAATACAAAGGATAAAAGTTAACCTCAGGTTAAATCCGCGTGTCTTCTCTACTAACAGTTGTCATCAGCTATGACTCAGGCGAACTCAGCTGTGAAACCATGACACGACAACTGTTTGTAAAATTTGGTGTCTCGTAAACATAATTTAGTGCCCCGCTTGAGCAGCCTAGACCTTATGCGACAATTTGTATGGAAGTACCTGTACATTGACTTTTAATTCAAGAAAGATATTGAGTGCTCATGCTACGAAGATTAAGTAGGCTGCCTCGAGGCTGCATAGACAATCGTTGACAAGAGCGACCCACCGATACACACCGAGTCAGCCAGGAGAGAAAAAGCAAAGAAAATAAATGATATCTTAACGCCACTGATCGGCGGCCTTCTCTCATTGGATTGCAAATGCGGGGCATGGCGTGTTGTTGTTGTTGATTAAGAAATTACTTGATGAGAGTTGAAGTGCTTGCGACACAAAGCGCCAGGCGGTAACATTGCAAAACCAACAGCAGTTGAATTTTTCATCGCGGACCACTCAGGATACGTATCTCCTGGCACCCCTGCAGCCCAGCCCCGCAACCCAGGTGAGCAGGCATGGAGAAGAACGTTGCTGGCACTTCCCATCCTCTTCTACTGCTAAGGCTGAAACAATTGGCAATTCGCCTGTTGACATAGAGTCACTTCCAGTGCAATTTCAGTTTGTTAGATTTGCAAGCGTAGTTCAACAAGGCTTGGAGATTCTGCTCCAGCTTTCCAGTATCCAATCAGCCTTAATACACATGTGCTATGTAAAGAAATGCCACGAGGCTGTGAGTGGCCTGTTATGTCTCTAGGAGGAGACCAGGGTTGATGTGAACGCGACTAACACTCTTTGAGTCAAGTCGCCTCCGGCCACTGTCTTCCGGCCAGACAAGACAGGGGCTAATGATGGTTGAATAAGGTTGATACGGGCACACCTTCTGACTTTCGTCTCGATCTCGACAGGCTGAGGCTTCTTCGTAAGGGCTTGCAGGTAGACTACTATGCAGCCTGTTCTTCAAATCATGTTGGACCCCCTGAAACGGGGCTTATACGGAGCAGAAGCAGCCAATCACGCAAATGCGTGAGAATGATACATTTTTGAGTGCAACGATTACCTCTTGGAAGCCAGTCCCATTCATAGAACAATTCTATCTAGAAGATTGCGTTGCTAGAATTGGAATGGAGCCACAAGCACAGAAAGGTCTTAGCTACTTTACATATCTAATATGAGTGCGTAAACTTTCCTTTGTAAAAGGCGTCGCTGGTGGCTCCAACAGTATCTAGACCCCCGAAACGGCGGTCTTGGACCAGGAGCGGATGCGTGGGCCAAACCTGTAAAAAAGAATTGGGATAGGCACTAGGGCGACGCTGATAAAGCCCAAAGTACTAGTGGCCCACGCAACGCCCAGATTTCTGTACATCGACGACGCAAACAGCGAGAAACCTGCGCCAAAGAAGCTCCTAACAAACGTGTTGCCGGCGATTGCACTATTAGCAATGGGCGCATACACGTCAACCATGTAGTTGAAACACTGGGCAAACACCATGTACAAGCCCATGCCTGTAGGAATACCGCCGATGACCATGCCGGCCCAGTGAATGCTTGGGTCCGATGTCCATGCAAAGATGAAGAGTCCAACGGGCAGAATGCAGCCGCCGACAAACATCATAGGCAGCCGTTGCTCTGGCTCGATCTTGTGGCGGCCGGTCCGAGAAGACGCTTTCGACCGCATCCACGTGTGTATAATGACGACGCTTCCCCCAAGAATCACGCCGACAGACATGCTTAGAAATGGAAGGGCACTGGTGCCAAGCGACCAGCCTCGTACGACGCGGAAGGCATATGGATATGAAACGAAGACGAGGTAAACGATGCCGTATATGAATGACTGATAGATGGTGATAAGGACAAGGATTGGTTCCGAAGCCAGAAGAGCTGTGTCGCCATCTGTTAGCTCAACTCTGCGATGCCTGGAGAACAAGAGCGAACATACCAAAAGGTCGAACTAAATACGTCCGTATAACAATAGCGAGACTCTGTGGTGACCCATCAAACTCGGACCTGGCATTTGGTTTCCCACTTTTGCGAAGTTTTGCCGCCCTCGAACGCAAGATGGCAATGCCGAGGGTTTCGGGGAGGCAGAAAAAGACAAGAATGAGGCATGAGCCCCCCATGATGCAACTGATCCAGTGTGTCCATCGCCAGCCCAGATGACTCGCCACGACAAAGTTACCAATCAGCGGCGCAAGGATCGGACTACCGAAAATGGCTCCAATACAGACCACGATCGCGATTCCCCGCTGAGAAGGGTTCCAGATGTCCACCATGCCGCCGCCTGCCAGAGATAGAGGGGCGGAGCCGAAGACCCCCTGAAAGAAGCGACCGACCAGTATTGTCTGGATATTCTGTCCCACAGCGACAGGCACGCAAAAAATGGTGAACAGAGTCATTCCTAGTAACATCGGTTTCTTGCGGCCGATGCGTTCTGAAAGGGGCCCCCAGAGAGGCGGTGCGACTGTGTAGCCCAGCAGGAACAGACTAACACCGAGTGCGACTATCAGCAAGCTGACGTGAAACTCTTTGCGAATGACATCTACGCCACTGCTCCAGATGCTACTGGCAATACATGTCGCCAAGTTGCCGTAGATCCATATGGCGGTTATGCAGACCTTGCGGGTAAACGACCATGTCTGCGGGTTCTCCTTGTCCTCGGGCCCATTCCAGGTTATAAGATCGGGGTCTATATCAATCGTGGTATCGCTTTCATTTTGTTTTTCTAAGTATTGTGAAGCCTGTTCCTCATCATATATACGAGCTGTGATATCGTCATCGCGGGCATGGCGTAAAGGCCCATCCTCGGCGGTGGTAGGCTGATGTTCGGTCTCATGGACGTTTGGCATTATGTTTTCGGCTTCTGTTGATAGCTCTACTATAGACGTGAAACGTGGCTAGGTCATGAATAGCAAAGGAATAATGCAATGACAAGTAAGAGGGAGTCATTGATATATAAAACACAATGCGAGTGTGCCTAATTGTCTCGTAAGAACCGCTGTGACGGTTTCAATAGTAGAAAGGAGTTTCGGTCCCCGGAGAAGGTGCCCGCCAAGAAGATGACGAATCGCAATATTTGGTGCATTGATTCACTACTTTTCTTCGACATTTCCGTTGAATACTCGGGCCCGGCTACCGAGGACCGAGCTGATGGGAGCGCATTTTGCGGATATGGATGGAATTGATGATGAGTGGTTATGGAGCGAATCTCCGGAGCAAGTATCAATACTTGTTCTTGGCTCCCACCTCTCCTTCCAGGGAAACCTAACCCTAACTGAAAGGCATAAGCTTTGGAGCTCATGATCAGGTAATGGCTACTACATGTCACACTAGTCAAGTAGCTTGTGAAATGTCGTGAGCTTCGAATAGTTGGTCTTATTTCCAGGAGAATATTCGAGGACAAGTTATAACAAGACCTGATCTGTATTCCAGGACTATTCATCGATTTCGTGCTGGATCAAAGTCTATGTTTATACGAATGCTAATCCTTTGTGGCATCCCATGCGCTCTGCAAGCAAATACTCCGTATCAGGGTGCTCGGTTCATGACTGGGCTCTGGGAAATTGTAATTTAGAAATGATGAATTTGGGACATTGCTGATCATCCGTTCCTCTTGATTTCCCACAAAAGATTCTGATGGCAAAGCGACATGAGACATTGACCGTAGCGGATAGACATCCATTGACGAGAGAGTCGCAGGGTTGAAGCTCGGCGGGACGTGGTTTGGGTCAAGATCTCTACTGGACTCGTTCGAGCCGACATCTAAGTCGGCATCTAGGTTACTGTATCGTCGAGAGGTAGGCTGCTTCAATGCATCTTTCAGGCCTTCGAGAACACTGATGGCCCATGATAACCCGAGTTGCACCCGGTTGTAATATGATCGAGGGCAGCTGGGATTTTGCAAGATCTCAAGTCGCTGGCATACGTCCCGGAGCAACTCAATATCTCTGTCTGCATTGTCATCAAAGGCTCCTTGATCTAGAAATGTCATTAGATGTGATGATACCAGCTCCATGAAGGCGACAATAGGCGAGGTGCGAAACATGCGTGCGAGCGAGGCCAAGGTGAGTGTGGTAAGGGGATTGATGCTGCCTGACTCAATAATGTAGCCAAGAGCCTTGCGACAGTGCTCATGTAGTTGTTTGCTGACGAGTTGATCTTGATGGCTTACGCGAAGTACGAGTACTGCCGTGGTGTGGCGATAATATTGCAGTTCCATCATCAGGTGTGGTAGATCTGTCATGCCCCTTGAGTTCCTTGGCGTTTGTGTTTCGCAAAAGCGCGTATTCCACTGCTCAAGCGAGTTTTTGAGAAAGTCAACCCGGCTTTCTCTGTGTGTATGACTGGCATTTTTTGACTTCGACGAATAGAGAGAATAGTGAATCTCTTCCCAGATAGTCATCATCTCCATTGTAGCATCTACCATGTCTAACGCAATACTCGTCGCTGGTGTGGTGGTGTGTAGGTCAGACTCGAACGAATACATATTGCATGGCTGGCCTGTTATAAATGCGCGCTGTTTATCTAAGTTGTAAAGAACCTTGTAGAGGCGCTCTGCTTCTGGTGATGGAAAGGGGTGTCGCTTCCGATGTAAGCCCATAATGTGGCCAAGCTGACATGCCACCTGACACACTCTTTCGAAAAGGGAGTTATGATAAAACTCGCGTGCCACCAAAGTCTGTGTAGAGAAGGGTATGTCAGCTAATAATGAATACGCCTCTTCGAGATGCTGCTCCTTACAACTGTCAGGAGAGCTTGAAGATTTACTAAGCATGGGGTGTTATAAGCATCAAGATCTGACATTGCTCGTTCACAATTCCGCATAAATTTCGGTATGAGATCATCAAAGATACTGACGGACACAATCTTCGATGCATGCCCTAGCTGTGTCTGAAGTCCTAATTCGAGGAGCACAATGTTGTTTAGAATGATTGCCCAAGCACCGTGGCTTTCCGCTTGCTTGCTTTCGTAATGCGCATCAATTGCCTGGTGGAGACTCGCATCATCGAATATGGGGATCGATGCGTTGATGTCTGCCATGTAACCATTTACACAGGAATCGACAAGCAGTCGTGGAGGAGTCGCAATGGGCTTATGATCCGTGGACACAATACTCTGAGGACACGGTCCGATGCAGGGGAACTGGCCAATCCTCTGTCGCAAGATGGCTTGAACGTTAGGTTCTTGCACTGCAAGTGCAACTCGAGGCTGCTGATTTTCGTCTAGTCCGCGGTCGGTAACAGCGTCTTCCATTCGCTTCAGGAGTGAGCGAATCAATACCAAGGGCGCTGGAAAGCCATAGCTGAGCTCGCCACCGCCGTCAAGCTCAATAGCTTCCAACTGATCCTCATGGGGCGGATTGATCACTGTAGGGGAACTAGAGACAGTGTTATCATCATTGGGATGTGGGTTGTGGCTGTATGATCGCGAGGCGATCTGCTGAGTGAGATTTGTCAAGGCCTTTAACGACTGATCAAAGCCTTCAATTTTCTCAAGGACGACAGCAAACTCGTCGCGTCTAAGTAAATATTAGGCTAGGTATCTTAAGACGAAAAGGAGGATAATTGACTACTTGCAATTCCTTGAAATGGTTGATACGCTTAGCAGTGTGAGACGAGCTGCAAGAAACACCCGAGCGGCAACAATTGGAGCAGTCCGGCTGCTTGCGGTCGCATCGCACCTTGCGGAGCCGACATTGGTCGCACGCACTCGGCGCAAGGTCGTCGTCACCCTCGGCGTCTTTCCGTCGGCGCTTGTGAGGATTCATTCGGAACTCGTTGGCTTATTTGCGCGTGCAGAAGAACGGTGCTTGTTACATGTGTGCAACCAAAGCGCCGCGCCGTGAAAAGACGGCCTCGTCTGGGGAAATGCCGGGCTTCGGCCGCCGAAGCGCGAGAGCCACCGCGATTTGTCAGACAGCGCTCGAGCCAATCCTTCCGACGGACTGATTATGTAGGTCCCCCAGGCAAAGCCAGGTAGATGATGAAGCCTCTTGCACATGAGCCACTCTAGACATTCGAACAACCTTCAGGTATATTGGGACGTCAATTGGGACGACCTAGATACTGTGAGTCTGTGACGGAAACGAGAAGAGCAGATTATGCCGCTTTTATACAATACTCCTCTCTAGTTTTCGAACTCTTTTAGGACAACTGAATTAGCGGGCATCTGGCCGCCCATTTCCGGGAGTGAACTGTTGTGCTGTAAGTAGGGTGCTTCAACAACACTCGATGCGTGAATACATTCTGGCCTGCGAAGGCCGAATCGGAGCAACTACTCTCCGTTACCTTTTGAATATAAAGGACACACAACTGTACTGGATTCTGAGTAGATTTGCCCAAGTATATTATAATATATATTCGTCCTTTTAATGAGACATACCTCTCATATAAAGATGGAGGCCGATCAAATTCCTTCTAAACCCTTACGAGCCGTCAAGCGGGTCATCACAACCCACAATGCAGATGGCAAGCCTACATTTGAGACTGATGTGGCAGAAGAAATCAAATGGGACCGTACGCCATTGGGTGGCGATATGTTTCTGATATACACCGGAGCCCAATTCCCCATTCCACTTGCCGATGACGCAGACCTATCGGCTTACAAGGAGCACCTCTCCAAACATCCACCTTTCATGATACCTGGAGGCTTTGTGGCACGATATGTCGACTACCATCCTGGTGCACCTCCCCATTGGCATCGCACAATCACTACTGATTTCGGTGTTGTCGTTGAGGGGGAAATACAATTAGAGTTGGAGGGCGGCGAGAAGCGTCTTTGTATGCAAAATCCATGCCTAGAGTTGCGTTCGAGCTGATGATCTTGCTATAGTGCAGCGCGGTGATGTAATAGTCCAACGAGGCACCAGGCATGCTTGGTCAAACCCGAGCAAGACTGAGTTTGCTCGTGTATTCTATATAGCATTGGATGCGAAACCTCCCACCATCAACGGCCAGGAGTTAGAAGAATCCTTAGGGCAGGTATCTCATTGAGAAAGTAAGACACTTTTGAAGGTTAAGGACACTCTTGCTATTACAACTAGTGTCCTCTTGGAAAGGGAATAGAATTATGTTCATCAGATGAAACTATGAGCTACTATTACCCACATCGCTCATAATCTGAGTCAGTCTACTACGTAGTACGAAAAATCAGCTCACCGTGCTAAACGTGAGACCCGCGCCCAAGCTAGACCTGGAATACACTGAATGGCTATTTTTTTACTGGTATACCCGAGACCCGAAACCCGTACGCGAAGTTATCACAGCCGCCTAATCCGATATTTTGTAAGCCGGCAGTAGGGGACGCCAGCATCCCGTGAGATACAAATTGCTCCAAGTCGGTTTCAAAAGTGTAGCCCTTGAATAATTACATTTTCAAGCAATGATGCCATAAAGGCCACTCATGATGGCGAATATTTTGAACACGTTGGTCGGTACTTGGAAGCTACTTAACTATGAAATGACAATATTGTCAGGGTCTGATGAAATCGGCTCCACCATTCATCCTGCCGGAATATCTCCTCTTGGCCGGATTGTCTTCACGAAAGATAGCTACATGTCTGTTCTGGTGACCAGATCGGCTACTAATGCGGAGAGCGCGTATTCTCCTTGGAATGTGGCAACAGACGACGAGGTCCTTCGTGTTGCACGACCCATGGTGACCTACTGCGGACGTTTTCATGTCATTAGGGATGAGAAAGAAACCTATTTGAGCACTCAGGTTGCTATTTCCTTGGATCCTAGCTGGATGGGAACCAAGCAGACGCGGAAGGTCTATCTGGAAGAGGAGGATGGCCGAAGTCTACTGACTTTACGGCCAGTGCAGAATTTTGAGCTGCCGGTAAGTGAACTCCGTTCCACGGAAAAATCGAGAATCATCTAACAATCTATAAAAGAACAATGTGATGGCAACCGCTGCTCTTGTGTGGGAAAAGCTTTCTCCGGACGACGAGAGCGTAAGCAATCAATGAATGATCTTTACCTGTTCAGCAGTAGTATTAGGATGGGATCCAAGTTGCTGGTCGATCTAGACTTTCTTGAAAATGTAGTTTATGGGGGACAGAAATTTCATGGAGGGTGACACGATTGGGTTTTGGTCTGCTAATTACTTAATACTTTGACAAATTGAGACTGGGAAATCGATAGAAGCGCTATCGGCCTCATACTATAAATTTGAGTGATATATCACAATAGGAAGGCAGCTAGGACATGGCGAGAGAAATTCTTGAGCCCTTTAGATATTTTCTCCGTTCGTGTATAATTATCTAGTCTTCAAATTTCAAAATGTTCTATACATTGATCGCCACAAGTAGACAACAGCAGGAGCGATACCATAGTGACTAGAGCATGACATGGCCCAGTCTCATGAGTTACCAAACTTATGCTCATTAGCATAGGCATAAATCGGCGGCTCTCGCCCACTTCACACTCATTGGCGGGTTGTAGTGAACCAGGGAGTCTCCGAGTTTAAATCTGGCGATACGGCAGTGCCCGTGAATCGGCCAAGTCAGGCAAGCCACGAAGATAAGTCGAGCCTAGACTTCATCACTATTGCGTCGTCGCATCACAACTTGACATCCCTTCTCTTCCTCTCGTATATGGTCACCTCGACCCCCTTCACGTGTCCTTCTTTCAAGACACGACGCAAGATCTTACCGCTAGGTGACTTCGGAACTTGGTCAACGAACACGATCCCGCCTCGTAACCACTTATACTTGGCCGTCCGGGCTTCTACGTGCGTTCGCAATTCCTGTGCCAGAGTCTCGAGCTCTTCCCTTGACTTGCTTGTCGTTGAATCTGCGCCAGCCGCAACCACAAACGCACGGGGCCATTCTGTGGCCTCTGATTCATCGTATATACCGACAACACCAGCATCGGCGACAGACTCACTGCTGCATAAGACCGCTTCGAGCTCAGCCGGAGCGACTTGGAAAGCGCGAACCTTTATCAGCTCCTTGAGACGGTCGGTGATGAACAAATGGCCTTTCGCATCGAGAATGCCCACATCGCCAGTGCGGAACCACCCATCTGGAGTTAGTGCATCCAAAGTCACTGACATGTCGGGCGTTGATTTGGTACCTGCCATGAGACCCCCCGCAGGCAGATAAGCACTCATTAGGCTGGGGCAGCGAACGAGAATCTCGCCAGGAGTACCGGTAGGAGCCGCCTTCGTCGTTATTTCGTGGGAGCTCTGGTTAGCATCTTCTGCAGCACTAGCAGCGATCATAATCTCGACTCCCCAATGAGGAAGACCGGTATCGCCCTTGTGCGCGTGCATTTCGTCTTCCGCCAATCCCCGCTGTAACGATGTGCTGCATGTTTCTGATAATCCGTACCCTAACCTCACCCGGAATCCTGCCCTGCGGTAAACCTGCACCACAACATCGTGACCCAGTGGTGCACCACCAGTCACAGCACCCACGACAGTGCTGAATGCATTCCGACCGTTCTTATCACGGCGTGCATACGGTTCGACAATCGCTGCTTTAGCAAGCATAACAGCGACTGGTGGTGCCATGTGGAGATAGGTGATTTGGTGTTTAGGTATGGCACCGAGCACGGCTTCGAGGCTGAACGCTGTCATGGTGTACACGGTAGAGCCGGTGCATATCGCAAGTAGGAGGACATTGCAGAGTCCGAAAACATGGTAGAATGGTACGTATCCGAGCCACCGTTGTTCCTGCCCCAGGAAGAAGTCCGCGTCATGCCACAGCGCGGCCGTGGAGAAATTGAGCGCATGATGCGAAAGGAGCACGCCTTTAGACCGGCCTGATGTCCCAGAGGACCATAATATGACGCCAGTGCGCTTATGAGCCAAATCAGACGGGCACGGGCTTACTGGCTCAGGAGACTGTGAAGTGGGAACCAGCAAGCTTTTCCAATCCTGCTCCCCCGTGGCTATTGCACCAGTACTTCTCGAGATTGGCAGGGGGTACGGATCATTCACGACGTCCACGACGAAGAGCGGGACCTTCTTGAAAAATGCGGCATCTTTCTGTTTCTGGATTGCCCCTTGCATAGCCTTCACGCATGCCTTGGCAGTGATGATTACACGAGGGCGGGAGTTCTCTAATATCCAGGCGATCTCGTCACTTGTCAAAGCTGGTGATGCCAGCGTCGCTGTCAGTCCTGATGCGAAGGTACCTAGCAGAACAGGCGCAAACTGCAAGCAATTGGGAAGTTGGATAAGAACCACGGGCGCAATCTCTGGCCCTGGACAAGTTGAGGTTGGTGGAAGGATGAGGACATCGGTGCCGTCTAGCTTCAGTGAACGTAGACCCGCCGCGAGAGCACGGCTGTCTGCATGTATCCGCGAGTAAGTGAGAACGGAACCTTCAAGTCTTTGATCAGTTTGAGCCCTTCCAAGATCTGAAGAGCTCTCGAAGCGCACATTGGCAGGGCAAGTTGCGTGCAATTGTGGTTCAAGCTTCACGGAGAGAATCCATACCTGACTTGTAATCTATAAAGATTGGTCTGTCATCTTCTATCTTCGGCACCAATTGGCTTGCTGGAGTGTAATCGCTCTCTCGAGAGAAGGGATTGCTGAAAACCCAATCGAATGTATTTGACAGCGGTACATGACCTGGCGGGCCGCCAGAATAAGCCATTGTCGGACTCTTCTGGGCACTGAGTGTCGGACGAGCGATTCCACGATGGAAGGTGAAATAACTCTATTTGTTGAGGCTCCCGTGATGAGAACTGGCGAAGCTTAGAGAGCGCGGTTGGTGAGGTTTAATTGCCTTGGTCACGGTTGTATCCATTAGCGAGAGACCTTGGTCCGACGGCGCGACTCGGTCCAAGCAATTCTGCCGCGAATTGCTGGCGCTCAGCCCCTCAAGCAGGCATCGGCAGTTAATCTAGGCGCGAAACCATCTAATGTAGCCAACCCCAACCCCGCGGTCGAACTTTTGCCCCGTGGGGATGCGAGCTGTTTCGTGCCGAGTCAAAAGCGCGACACGACCGTGCAGTCGGCTCTTGGACCATTGTGTGACCATTCTTCCAGATGTCATGTCAGTAATTGTAACCATGCATATTCAGTAGCATGCTTATTGTGAGAAGTTGACGTACACAAATTACGACAAACACCCCTTTTCCATCAAGGAAGTCTAGTCACCACCACCCCCGCTCGCGTATCGAAGCAATAGATATGCATGTCAATTATGTCATTGTCTCAATCGATAAAGGTACGAACTTTGAGCTCAATGGGTAAATGACGAAACAACTATGGCAAGCCGAGCCATTAGTGCGCCAGTATGCTAAAATATAGCCATGAGCAAGATACAAACTCATGCACCCATTCGGAACTTCACCCATTAAGTCCAACGTAAGCTATAAGATCGATCACCTCTTGAGCCTCACATAGATTCTGACCATTCATGACAGGATCAAACGTCGAATAGAAAAAGAAACCCCAAAGCCACCGATAAGTCCCTTCAACTTGATTACTACTAATTATTCCTCAGCAACTGAGAGCAGCAGTCATTCAGATTTACTATTCTCAAAACCATCGACGAGGAAGTCGAATGATAGTGTAAGTGAGCGCAATGCAAGCTTAACTGGCCCGAAAGTGAACGCAAATGCGGAGGAAGGTCGGCGCTCCGAATAAAGCGGAAATAATGGGTTTCGCTTCGGTTACTAGGTAGAATACGGTATCCTTAAGCGGATTTCAGGACACGTCTAGGGACCCCTAGAAATATGAGAGAGCCACAGCCCCAGATATTAAGCATTCCAGGCGCTCAGCTCTCTCCAGCTTGCCAATCATATCTCATTGTGGTCTTCTTTGATCTTTCGTACCAATCATATTCTCTAACTTTATCTAATCGATCCCATCACTTAGCAGCCACACAAGCCCCATACGTTGAGTAATCCTCAGGTAATTCCGCTCACTCTTCACCTTGATGGTCAGCTGCCAAGACCATGTCAGCCGATGGCGGCCGCCAAGCCTGCTGAGGTGATATGGTATATATAAATCAAGACGCGTCTGCACTTTTTGAATCGTGTCAAAATATGTAGCGTGATGGAGTATATGCCTTTGCAGGCTGCATGACAATCGACAAAATGGAGGAGCTTGGCCAGACAGTAGCCGTTGTAGGCCTAGGTAGGTTTCTGAGACCGACTGCCGTGTATGAAGATTGACAATTTGCGATAGGTGTGCTGGGATTAGTAACGGTGAAGAATTTGAGGGAAGAAGGATTTCAAGTAACTGGATTCGAGCGGAATGACTATGTCGGAGGCTTGTGGAGGTACACTGAGGAGGATAAGACTTCAGTCTTGCCTTGTAGGTGCCTATGTGAGCTATACCAAACAAGACACTGACACCAACTGCATTAAGCGACTATCATTAATATATCGAAGGAACGAGTAAGTGATACGAACGATTCGTCAAGGCGGCATACCAAAAACTTGACAAGCAGATTTAATCGGGGTTATAGGGCTGTTTTACCGACTTTCCTTTCCCAGAAGACACTCCAAGTCATGGTACTGCGGCTGACGTGCAGAAATATTTGGAAAGCTACGTGGAACATTTCAAGCTTGGCCCCTCGTTACGATTGGGTACCAAAATTGATCAGATATGCCGGGACGAGTCTTGTGGTCAGTGGGAACTCAAGATCGCTGGATCTGATTGCCAATACTTTGACAAAGTGATTATGGCAATAGGTGCCAATGCTCTCCCGTCAATCCCGGAGCTGAAAGGACAGGCGTTGTTTGCAGGGCAATCTTTACACTCTCGGGCTTTCAAAAGGTATGCCTACGCTACAAACATCTCATTTTCGACCATGTTAAATCGTTCCTCACTAAGTGTAACGAAGACCAGAGGCATTCAAAGGAAGAAAGGTGCTGGTTGTTGGTCTTGGAAACACCGGTGCCGATACTGCAGCAGCTCTGCGAGGATATGCGGATAAGATCTACATTTCCCACAGACACGGGTCTTATGTGGTATGGCCCCTAAGGAATTTTGTCCGTTGAAAAGCATGAATATTAATACATTGCTTAGGTGCCTCGTATTGTAAATGGCCGCCCGTTTGATCATACCCTCACTTCCCGCATCGTGGCTTTCCAGGGCTTCATGGACCGCAATTTCCCCAACCTAGCGGAGAAGTTTTTCACATTCATGGTGAAGAAAATGCAAAATGGCGCCTTCAATATCCGTCCTGAATGGAAGCTTTCACCAGCACCTTCACTCAAGCATGCCCTTCCAATTGTGTCGGACAACTTGATCAGCATGCTGGAGTCTGGCGAGGTTGAGTCTGTCGTTGGCCTTAAAGAAGTCACTGGGCCAAACGAAGTCCAGCTAGACGATGGGACCCGGCTTACCGTTGACACAATCATTTGGTGCACCGGATACAAAGCCACATTTGCGCTTCTAGATCCAGCAGTTGATCCAACACGCCACACAACATCCGATTGGGCGGCAGCCCCAGGATCCAAAGGCAAGCCTCTACCAAGACTTTATCAGAATGTGTTTTCTCTTGACTATCCTGAATCGTTGGCATTCATGGGCTGCGTTGGGTTCGCGACAGGCGCATTGCCATTGTACGATCTAGCATCCATGACAGTAGCTCAGGTCTGGAAAGGTAACTCGAGGCTCCCTCCTCAAGAAGAGATGGAACACGCCGTGGATCGTCATCATACATGGATATGTGGTATTGCTAAGGAAGGCCCAGTCATACCTGTCTGGGTCAAGCAACATGAGTGGATGGCTTGGGCGAACAAGACCGCCGGCACTGGCGTCGATGAATATCTCGGCTGGGGTTGGAAAGCATGGCAATTTTGGCTTACAGATCGCGCCTTTGCTAAGCTTCTACTTAATGGCATTTATACTCCGCATCTATTCCGTGTCTTCGATGGGAAGCGGAAGAAATGGGAAGGTGCAAGAGCGGAGATTGAGAGGGTCAACAGGCTTGTTGCAGGAAGCAAGAAGAAGTCTAGCTGAGTCAATCAGCATGTGAGTAAAGGGATGGAATTGCCGTAATTGTTCACTAGATCAACTATTTCATCCCAAGAACTACGACAGAGGCATACAATCTAGGCTACCTACCAGATAAAGCAAAGAAGCAAAGAGATCTAGAAGGAAACGGAGTTATATCTGTAGCGAGCGTATCAAATTGAAGGACAGACTTGTCGTTTTTTGAGTGGTCATGAAGGCATTGTTAGCTTGCATAGGACATGCAGGAGGCCTACCATCATGGCCATAAAGCTCGGCCTCTCCCCTCCTTCAGATCCTTGCATCCTTACCTCCTCGTAAATCCAGACTAGCTGAACGCATCGTCTCGCCGATAAATAAAAACAACAAAAATAAAAATCCCGACGATCACTTTCAATAAGAATCACTGGACGTTGTGTTAGTGATCGATCAAAATGGCAAACGAACAAGCCCGCGAAGAATTGTTGGGGGGACTGAGCAAGTACAACTACCGACCAATGCTGTTGATCATAACCTCACATTATCAGTAGACTTTGGATTGACAAAACTTACTCTGACATGAGTATCATTAGTGGAGGGAGAAAGTATCATGTCCATAAGGCAGTCATTTGTCCCAGATCCGAGTTTTTTGCCAGAGCGCTTGATGAATCTGGGGTCTTTGTTGTAAGTAACTACTTTCATCTTCTTCCGTAAATATCTTGTTTCATTCATTTGACTAGATCAACAAATCTAGGAAGCCCGGACAGGTATTGTTGAATTGCCTGAGGATGATCCACAAGCTGTGAAATTGATGATTTACTACTTTTATCATCTTGACTATCCCTACGTCTCTCTTTATGGCACATTATGGAATAGTGAGCACATGTCAGAAAAGGTATCCTCAGATGAGGATTTTGATCTGCCGTCCACAAAACTTACCGCAGAGTCATCCGAGCAGAACCTTGGTGTTCATACCTCAGGTGACCTACCAGAAGGCTTGGACCAGTCTATAGTGGAAGACTCGTTCGAGGTGAGGCCCAAAATGAAAAAGACAAAGCACAACTCAGCACGAGACTCGACAAGTAGAACCAAGACACATAAAATTTCATGGCGCGAGAGAGAGGCGTTAAGGGGAGACGTTTCGCAACCGAATCTAGTAATTCATGCTCGGCTATATTCTCTCGCCGAGAAATACGGCATTCTTGGTCTCAAAGCTGTGGCGTTGGAGAAGTTTCAAAATGAACTATCTCGGCATTGGAACACTGATGACTTTTTGCAAGCGGCGGAAATCGTATATACGTCTACTGTAGATGACGACCGTGCCATGAGAGACGTAGTCGTCAAGACATTTTACGAGCACAAGGCGCTGCTTAACAAGCAGCAAGCATTAGATTGTTTGCATTGGGTGGATGGTCTTGCCTATGATCTGGTTATAAGGATCTCAGAACGAGCTCAGTGGTATTGAATCGCAGGAGAGAAGTGTATTATCTGACCTTGACTCAAATGAGACGGATTTCATTGGTAGCACACTATGTCAACTTAATCGTCTGCCAGTCCACACCGAGAGACTTTCTAAACTCCTCGGTAGTCATACTTGAACTGAAACATTCCCCTTGAAACACGAATGATGTTTCAACATTGGAGCCGGTCGCTTTTCCTTGTCTGATAAGAAAAGGAATCCTGCCACCCTTGAACATGCACACTCGGTCACCAACCTCGGCATTCTCGGGCACAAACGCTATATGGCCCTTTTCGGTGTATACCATCCTTCTTCCAACTACAATGGCTCGAATTGCATCCGATAAGCCCACAATATTCATGATAGTGTCGATGCCAAACTCCACTAACTTATCTTCAATCTCGTTCACGGCCAGTAGACCAGCTTGTTGTACTTGTAGAAAAACCAAAAATGCGAAGTAACATTTCCATGTCTGCTCAGACAAGTCCTCAGTTTGCTCATTGATGGGATTGAACCATCGACTAAGGTCTCCGATCAACTGGTCCCATGACTTGAAAGTCGGTGGGCACTTAGGTGCTGCGCCGTCCGTCGGGCCTATCCCCTTCTTTAATAACTCCGTATAGGCAGACAAATCCATCTGATGTGACTCAGAAGACTGTATGACTGCTATTCCACTTAGCCTCTCCCACTCTTCGTGAGCATGTTTTAGTCCTGGTAGTGCTGATCGTAGAGTAGAAACTGTCTTCAGAGTGTCAACTATCTGACCGGTTAAACCAAGAACCTTTGAATCCGATGGATCCCATGAAATCTCCGGCTCTCCAATCGAAACAAGTTGCTGCTTGAATTGCGAAGGATGATCAGACAATATTATGGATGACGCGATACTATATGGATTACCACGAAAGTCTGGAACCCAGGAAGGCAGATCGCTAGTGCCACTTTTCGGAGCAATATCAATGCTCGAAAGCATATCAATACTCTTGCTTTGTATCATACACTGTATAGTAAAATTGCTATAAACGTCAGCCATCGATAGGCGATAATCCGGCAGCAGTGTAAGGTCAGCACCCCACGGTTGCAGAGGCTCAGCGGTGAGCACAGGACGCTCAGCAGGTTCCTATGTTAGTGCTTAGCGCCAGCGTAGAATTATAGATTCAATAAAAGGCAAAGAGCAATGGGTGACACGTACTCGTGGAGCCATATATTCTAGCCCAATTACTTTGTTCCAACCACTAGAACCTGCCATTAATGAGATCTCTGCAGGCAACTCATCCTTATGGACGACCATGATATCATTGTCACAGGTTTTATACGAGTCACTTGGCCCGCCCAATTGCTCAAATGAATCGTTTGCGCTCGTTGGAACCTGTAAAATATTGGACAATTGATCAAGAAAAGGCATTGTGTTGCTTAATCTTCCCTTGTCCAGCTTCTCGGAATCCGAACAAAGTTTTGGTGCATTTTCAGGAAGACAGTGCTCTGATGGTCCAGATAGCACAAGTTCACTGTCCTGGTGTGGAGCCGCATCGGAATCGTCATAATCGCTTGGTTCCCCTTTCTGGGGTACATCGCGGGCTGAGGTAGGTCTACCCATTTCACTCGCCTGGTCATCTTGCTCGACTTCCGATCCCGCACAAGAAGATGATTTCCTAGAAGATCGTGAAGGTGAGTAATCACTTCCTTCCTTCAATAACTTAAATGCCTGCTTGATTTCCGCGAAGATATCTTCCAGATAGTCGGCATCATTCAGGGACCATTGGCCACGCATATAGATTGCATGAAGATTATCGTAATCCTGAGTAAAATCTTCAATGGCTTTTGACCCCCAGTTATATGCAGCAAGCTCATGACTGGAGACGAACTCGTTGGCCATCTTGTCCAATATGTGCCTGACGTGAATGTATAAGCCGTCCGCTGTAACTCTCAAAGACTCTACAGCTGAAGAGTCATTCAAGTCAAGCTGTCTAACAGCTTCTTCTACTGACATCGATCTTTCCCTGGGTGAGAGAACGGCGTTCATTTCAGCCCGTATAAGTGTCATCAGGTCAATAACAGCGTCAAAGAACCTTGTCAACTGATCGACTAGATAGTATATGCGCGAATTCGCCGCGTATAGGAGGGCATTCAAGCCGCCGTTTCCTTCGAGCTTCGTCTGTGCCCAATTACGTGTTTGTCCTCGCCAGTGTGAACAATCGAAAGCATGGCCGTCTTTGCACTCATCCTCATGTCGAGTCTCCACAAGCTCATGAAGTCTGCGATGCGCATAGTTCCCCAGCAGGCCTAATATTGCAAACACTTTGTCTCGTGGATCTGATGCTTCGAACATACGTAGTGCGTAAGCGAGCCCTTGCTGATCAAGCGCATTCTCAAACCAGTTTCTTTGCGTGATGCCCACTACTTCAGGGAAATATAACACATCCCAACCAGCAGCATGTTGTCTTTGCAGCTGACTCTTCCAACCCGCCTTTTGAAGGACCATGATAGCAGTTGTTATGGTAGCGTACAATAGCGGAGGCCGTTCGGCATCCCCACATATTGTATTAGTTGCGCCAGCTACCGCAGCTTCCTGGACGCACCAGATGCGACGAAATACGGGACGATTAAGTAGGCGGATGAGTGATCCATATTGAGGAGCTTCGACTAGCGGTACTCCGACAGCACGAAGACGTTCAGAAGCATTGGAATAGTTTAGAGGACCAGCAAATGTCCTTTCCGTCAGAGCTATTTTTAGAATTGCTTGCGCAAGCAAGCGAATTAAGTCGAAGGCTGGAACTGTGTCTTCATCCTCCTCACCGAGCCACAGGAGCACTGGCGACGCGTGATGATAAATGCGCGTCATGAGCATGATCTGCGCGCCACGTTCAATGTCATCTTGTTGATTGATGCAAACCGCATCAATCCATAGTTTCATAGGGAGAAAGCGGTGACGAATGCGTCGCAGCGCATCGCGAAGATTGGTCGAGATAAGAAGACGTTTACCATCGCAATAGAGAGGATGTCGTATGTCATAATCCTTTCGAAGGGCTGAGTCAAGCGGCACCCGATGCCCGGAGACTATTAGACGATCATATTTGGACTCGCCCCACGTATATGACAGGGCTTTGTATGGAGGAACATTGAATGCATCAAGATCGTAGTGAGCAAGGTTTCCGTGTAAGGTAGTACCTGGCTCTCCTGGTAGTAGTTCCAAAAGCCGGAAGTAGTCACCCCGCGGAAGAGGGCTGTAAATGTGTCGGGGATGTGCCGGGCTGCAAGGTTCCTCTACCGTCAAGCCATCTAAATCATCGTCGATAATAGCTAACTTTCTTTTAGGAATATGAGTCGAGGACATCTTTGGGCATTTTGCACTTGCATTTCTTTTGATACCAAAGAGAACAGGTTCGACGCCCAGACACGGCTGAATTTCTAACTCCTGTCACTCGTCAGACGGAGAGAAATTGCCCCGCTATTAGGGACTGGTTAGTCATTAGCTAGACACTCAACTCAGCAAGAGAACCAATTGGCGTATTGGCACCTTCACACCTCGGGCGCCTCACCGTACCGCTCTATTCGGCCGTGGCTCTGGTAAACTGCACTTTCATGAGACGGCAATGTACCTTCTTAACACCACGTCACTTAAGCTGACAGAGTTTTATGACTCGAATACTCCTACCTACGCTATCCTGTCTCATACCTGGGGCAATGAGGAGGTCACATTTCAAGACGTGCAGGAGAGCAGTGAGAGAATCAGGTCGAAAGCCGGATATAAAAAGATTGCCATATTCTGTGCCAGAGCAAAGGAACATGGATTGAAATACGCCTGGGTCGACACTGCTTGTATCGACAAGCGCAGTAGCGCTGAGCTAACCGAGGCTATTAATTCTATGTACAGATATTATTTCAATGCTGCCATCTGCCTCATATACCTTGCTGATGTGCCGAAACTCTCTCAAGAAGCGCCATCTCGCAGAGCAAAATATAGACCTATCAAGCACAGCCGCTGGTTCTCGAGAGGCTGGACACTGCAAGAGCTCATTGCGCCAGTAACTAGAAAATTTCTATCTGAAGACTGGTCAACTATCGAGGACGACGGGTCGGGGCACTTTTTGACTCTGCTATCAGAAGTCACAGGAATCAGTGCAACATTACTGCAAGACAGGAGCCAGTTATCAAAGTACCCAGTATCTGCCAAGATGTCTTGGGCATCAAGACGACAGACAACTCGCAGTGAAGACGTTGCTTATAGTTTGATGGGTCTTTTTAATGTCAGCATGCCTGTTCTTTACGGCGAAGGCAGCACGCGAGCTTTCAAGCGATTACAGAATGAAATTATGCAAACATCTTTCGACCAAACCATATTCGCATGGCGAGGAGACTATGCCAGCAGTGGACTTCTAGCCAAGAGTCCCTCGGATTTCCGAAACACACCGCCGCTCGAGCTATGGTCTCCATCTAGCTTGTCCCCTTTCTCTATGACGAATCTGGGCCTCTACATCAGGATGACTATCGTCAAGCAAGTTAAAAAAGAAATCGGCGACCATAATGTATCAGGAGATCACGTCTCCGACTACCATCATGCCCTCATTCACGCCATGCCAGCATTTGCCTCCACCTGGGAGCCTCTTCTGATATATTTGCAACCCGTATCGCCTACATCCTTTGTAGTGAATGGCAGGGTATGCACAGCTTATCGAAGGGTGAGGTGCTCAGAGTGGACATACTTCTCAGACGGGGCGCTCGAGGATCAAGAATATGCAGACGTTCTTGTGTTGGAAGATGAACATTTAGAGCTGATGGAGCGTACAACATTTATTTCGGTTGAACGATGATACGAAGTGAGGATTGGTGCCGATGCACCTCCGAGCGTGAGAAAATGAGATTATTCATACAAGAATTGGTTATTGCTATTCACAGAGAGCCAATTCTGTATGACACTCATGTCCTAATAACTCCGTCCCAATGCAAATGTCCCATGCTGATATAGCAATGCATAACGCCTTCGATAAGTCAACCCCTTTAGTCTGCCCCACGAAAGAGTGCATTTTTCAAAATAGTGATCACTCTTCATTCTGTTGAGACTCGTATATCATCATCGCATGCTGAATATCGTCGAGACTTGATTTGTCGCCGTAGGCGTCTAGCAATAGGGCAGTCCGTCGCCGTCGCTCCCGGTCTAGGCGCTGTGACTCGTCTGCTCTTGCGAAGTATCTCTCGATTTGTGACTGCCGATACACCGATATTCCGTAGCCTATTACTTGTTTGTTAGTCCTGCTGCTGGCTGAGAGTGGCGCGCAGCTTTCTTACCTAAGAATATCAGCGCAAATACGGGGGGTACCCTGCGCGGTTGTTAGCATCTGGCTCCGCTGTGGTGTTTAGGTCCAAGTACGCACCATCGTGCACTTCGGCGAGAAGTATGTAGAAATGGTAGGATGTTCGGATAGACACGAGCAGTCGTCGTGAAGTGTCTTGCCGGCATTTTGAACATCTTTATGGTTGGAGAATTGTCAGGTTTTGTGCGGTCGCTAGGCCTCAATTGTGTCAGTCGGTAGCGGATCGGTGATGAGCTTTAGGTGTTTCTCGAGCTTTAGATGTCAAGATTGAAACTAGCTTGGAGAAATGCAATCGAGGATTGAACAAGCTAAAAAGGAAGAGAAGAGCTGCTGCCAGGGCAAGCTTTACTAGTGAATGTGACCGCCCTGAAGCGCAATTACGACGGGAAGCTCACCCAGATCGAACGACGAGATGGAACCCCGAATGGCATCGTGCCAATGCGCAATCGAGAACATCAACTTTGGCGGGCGACGTGGGCTGCTTATGGCTGCGTGTGGGGTGATCGCTCTGCCGCAGTCGTGCGACTGTGGGAAAGTAATGCTACCGAGCGGTAATATGTAATACAGATGCTGCCCGGCTGGAATTGCCGCGGGATCGGGATTCCTCGGGCAGTCCCACGACGTTTGGCCCCTTTCGTGCCATTCGACCGGATACACTGGCCAAACAGAGCGCGTGTCACATGGCACTGACAGCGTACTACGGGTTTGTTCTCGACATTGCCTTGGTCACACACGTCACATCTTGAGCTACGGCTGCGCTGGCGCTTGGCTTGGATTACATTCTGCAATTGTTTCGGCTGGATCAGCCGCGAAGCAGCTAAAGAAGACGGAAGCCGGCAGATATACACTATCCTCGGCTTGTAAACCGTCCCCGCCATTTAGTGTGCCGAGTGCTTACTTATACCAGTTATACCGAAGCTTCAAAAGATTGAAAAACTATTTCAGCTGCCAAAGTACTTTCAGAATGGGCCTGTCAGCACATAGATCTCATTCGACTGGTCGCTGGACATGAAGAGGCGCCCTGCTTTGTCAAACGCCATGTGAACTGGGCGAAAGCAGCTGTTGGGGCAGCTGCCCACATTTGTGTTTTGCATAATCGGGACCGTGGCCGTGGTACTCGTTGATGGCTCCGTGGGCTGTCCGTCTGTTCCGAAGTTGATCTTCATCAACCGATACCCGTCGGGCGGGCTTCGGTTCCTATTGTGGAGAGTCAGCCTGTTTCGCAACGTTCACAATAACCAGAACTACGCCGTCGGATGCGTCAACTCACCAACTGCCATGGAAGCTGACATAGGCAGTGCCATTCTTGCTGAACTTGATATCAAGTGGTGCCGTGTGGGCCGGGAATGACAAACGGGGTGCTTGGTATTGAGCACAGGCTGCATCCGCTGTAGCTGGATCTTGACCGGAGGCTAGATTCGGGATGAAGTGGCTTCCAACCTTCAATGCATTATTGCTTAGATCCGCCGGCCTCCAGGCTGCGACACAGGTCGGATAACCATAGCTTTTCCCCTTGTATGGATTCGCCGTGTCGTTGAGCTGCCCATGGTAGTTTAGTTCCTCGGCTGGATTCTCGTTGTGCACGTCACGGTTTTGTCGCCTGACATCGTCCATACTGTTTTCAACAGACCACTACAATCTTGTTAACGCGGAGAGACAACAACTTAGTATTTGATGATGCTGCGTCCTGCAGTTGGGCTTGTCGTAGCTGCGTCAATGTTGGCATCTGATCCTCGTGACACAAGAAGTAGATCTGTATAAGCTTTTGACACGAGCAGGGTTCTCGTCGAATGCCCTCCGTTTCGCATATTTTGGATCACTGTCTTTTTATTCGTCGCCGTGCCGGCTATAGCGTCATATGTGTATGCGTAAACAGCGTCTAGACTAGATACAAACAGTATCTTTCCATCGACGGACAAGTCAATTCCATGATTAAGCTGTTCTCATGTTAACGTACCCAACGAATCTTTTGGCCGGGCATGTTTCACCGAAGAATCAGCAATGATTTGCTTGCTCGTGGTAACACAGACCGATCCTCCACTCTCCGCGAGTGTCACGAGCCTCACACCTCCGCCTCCTTGTTCGACAATTAGGAGATTGCCAGAGGTATCAAATACTATACCTCTCGGTGATCTGAGTCCACTAAGCAAGACCTTCGACGTGAAACCCGAAGCCATCTGCGTCTGAAATCGCTGCGCTGGTGCCGCTTGGCAATTCTGAGCTGCAATCGGCGTAGAGAAGCCTGCCAATATGGCAAGCGTATAAATAAGAAAAGAAATCATGATGAGCCCTGAAGTTGAATGCAGGACACACCGAGTTGACTCCTTACAGCCCAAGAAGAAGGAAATATGTATGGCATCCTCGCACAGAGGGCCAGTGCATTTATTAAACAACTTACAAACAGCGTTTTAGATCTTAGAGACCTCGAAATGTTCGGTCGATATCCAGGCGGAAAGAAACTCCCCGCAGTGATGTGTTATTGATCATGAGTAACCTGCTCCAAGAAGTTTGCGTCATTCACCCGGAGCCAAGATGCGCTTTCCAAGACTTTTATATTGGTCCATGGTACGCACACCTATTCAAGAGTGGGGATAGATACTCAGCATAGCAAGTTATAGAACAGGATGATATGTATGAACAAGACATGGTCGCTGAAAATACCCGACAAATCCAATCGTATATCCAATAACAGATTAAGTGCTCCCAAGAATTTTAAATATTCCCCCTCACATTGAATGGTAGGACTGTCATTGTTTCCGGGCTTGGCGGGGCAATATGTCCTCACCATATAGCTCGCTTCCGGTTTTGAACGGGCACCTGCATGGACGGAAGTGGAGCGATTTTTGCTTTGCCCAATACTTCGCTGGGTTGAACCTGGATTCTGAGTGTGGCTCTTTGCGGCTTTGTCTTGAACAGAGGATTTGTGATGCACTCGGCAGGATGCAAGAACCATCGATCGTAATCCGTTATAAAAGAAACGTGTTGAGCAGAAATCATGATTGACATATGGGTATGTAGGTATGTACAAATATCAGGAGTGTTCATTTTGGAGACATTTCAGAAAACTCTCAAGTATTTTACAATGGGAAAGTATCGTGACCCGCTGCCATTGGCAGTTACTCTGGCTTCTGAGCAAACCAGAAGTAATAATTATAGTAACGGTGAACGTCTGTCTCTTTCGCCGCCTGCCGAACCTTTGCTCCCCAAACTTGACGCTCTTCCTCGGACATACCAAGGTTAGCAAATGGCTTGGCCAAAAGTGCAGGCAGGGAGTCGATGAGCGCAAGGTATGTATAATGACCGACGAGGCGCAATGTCTTATCTTTCGGCCATGTACCAAGTGGTAGCTTCTTGATGATGCACTGAACATTTGTGAAGCCAACTTTCTCCAGGTAGCCTTGGAGGTGAAGGGGCTTGTCTATATCATAGCCGAAACTCTTCATTGCTAATTGGCATGTTTCGTAATATCGTTTGATTATGTCGTCGTCCTTCATGGTCTCATCATCGCACTGTGGCATACCGTACGTTTCTTGGAACTCGATCCAGCCTCCTGGTTTGAGATTCCTACAAGTCAATAATTAGTATGGAAAAAGGAATGCGAAAATCTTGAGCATTTACTCGAAAGATTGGGTAATGGCTTTATGGACATCGCGAAGCACTAAAGCCATGCTACGAAAATGAACTAGATCAAAGCCCGATCCATTGACCCATTCATCTTCAACGTCATCAACATAGAATTTGAGATTAGGCGGGATCCAGCTGGGAAGATTACGTATGTCAGTAGACTTTCAAGAATTCTTGTATGGATCTTACGTTGGTTGATGCGGCGATATGTCGATACCTACGACTTCAGCGCCGGGATATTGGTCGGCCGCTTCTATGGCCCAGATACCTTCGTTTAAGTAAGTACTGCTCGTCCACTGAGATCCACACTGATTGTGAACTGACCAGTCCCAGTACCAACATCGATAATCTTTTGCGGATTCTTCCCAATGGGAGAGTAGAAGAGTTTACCGTCCTGCATAACATGGCCATCAGCAATGCACGAAGGAATATGCGATTGATCTCAGATTCTTACTGTCACTTCCATTATCATAGCATGCTTCATATCCTCTCGATTTTGTTCAAAATCGTCGTTTGGAATCGGGTATTTGCCGTGCTTGTACGCGTGATACCGCCGCCCGTGAGCATACTCATGTGCATAAACGCTCGAACCTACTGAAGTCGATGCTGCAGTTGATGTCGCATCCCAGCCCTGTGCGAGAAACTCGTCTTCCTCTTCAGCGGCTTGATTGGCAGGCTCGATGACATCTGGGTTGTCCTCTTCGTGCCGTGTTGACCGAGGAGTATTTGTTCCAGCAGTCCTCCCCGGACTTGGTTCTTTAGACTTAGGAGGACTCGACATGGAGCATCTGATAGCTAAGTAATTGCTTCCTAGCTAGCTCTAGCGAGTGGTCGTATTGGACGAATTGACGAGCGCAACTGTACAATAGCACGCGCACATTAGACGATGACAAAATGCCAATCACGGTAGTTGACGGGCC
Organism: Phaeoacremonium minimum UCRPA7; assembly: GCF_000392275.1. Lineage (NCBI taxonomy): Eukaryota > Fungi > Ascomycota > Sordariomycetes > Togniniales > Togniniaceae > Phaeoacremonium > Phaeoacremonium minimum. The sequence goes on from NW_006920946.1 coordinate 888,406, forward strand.
AAGCCACGTGTGCTAAAAGGAAGGATGGGATTTAGGACCTCTGTGGTGGGGAAACAGGATCTTTTGGCATTTGATAGCCCGTGTCTACTATATCTATGCAACTCGGATCCTCGGCCGCGTAATATGGCCGGGGTGCCATGATTGGCAGTGGGATGCGTTGTGTACGGATTGGCATCTCTGTGCGGCGGGTGTGCGTTTGATTGCAGGACTTCGGTCCCCTAGAAGTATGTCGTATTTGGGGAGCAGTCGCTTGTGCCACGGTTGTCCGACGACACATCAGAAAATGACTATCCATATTCAACTGCGATTGGGTGCTTCGAGCATTTCGTTCTCGAAGTTGTCCGAAAGAGGCTGGTGCCCGTTCCCTGCGGGAATTACTTGCGCCACCAGGTTACAAGGAGTTGCTCAAGCGAGCTCTTGAAAGGTGGGAGCGGGAATGAGATTGGATGATAAGCCCATGATTCGCATTCTCAACTCGGAGCCAGCATCCGTTAACCGCCAGGGCTAGATCACATCTGCGCACATTGCATCTAACCCCTCGTCAGTGTGACTTCTTCATTCTGTGAGGTGACAATGTGTGATGTTCGGCAAGAAGTGCCCCCATGATAGAAAAAAAACCTCTTCATTCCAGGAATCAACACATTCCTCTGCCATGTGACCTTGCTCCCGGGTTGTCTACCCCTTAACAGTTCACAACAGCAACTTCTTCTTTCTGCCTCTCGTTGTCCTAAATACAAATCCGGCATGATTGTGAACCGGTTTATAGAGATCGAATTTCAACGAGCAGATATGATCATTAGAAGACGCATACTTTACGACCGTTATTAATTGTGAATCCACGGTAATGAATCTTGACCAGGTGCATATTATTAACAAACACTGAGAGATATCGGTTAGAAATGCCTTGAACATTACGCAAAATTGTGTGAAGGGGTGAGTGGTTCTACTCTTCCTCACCCGAGTTTCTACAAACATACAAGCGGGCCAAGATCGTCGCAATGAAGAAGAAATGCAGGTCTCTATCACAACATAGGTGGTTGCCATATATAAGAAGACACATTGCAGTTTGGATTGACTCATGATAGCCATCCCGTTTGTAAAGAAACCCAGGATCGGCGCTGTGACCATAAGTCTAATCTCGGGAATGCTTGTGGTTTCATCATTTCTCAAGCGTGCTAGAAGCATCGACATCCACCAAGTCCAGGTCTGCATCAGAGTTGATGTCCATGGAAAGTGCAGCCTCCTCTAAGTCTGTATCATTGACGCGTTCGACGGCTTAAGAGAGAAAATTTTGTAAGTTGTTTTGTTTCAATTACTAGTACAACATTTGAGGACAGACATACCGTAATATGGTTGATCTCCTAAGTAGCCTATTGGCTTCGCCTCTCTCTTGGTGTCGGGGTTGGTGGCGGGGCCAAAGTTGACGATGCATCTACATCGGTGACATCAGTCGAGGCGTTGCTCATGTATCTGTGAGTAAACCGCTATATGGGCGGATAGATGGGACTTGTCTCACTGATTGATGCCAGGCCCTGAAGGAGAAGAGGAAATTATACATACGGATAAATCTGAAGTCGTGTTCCACCATACTTGTCCCAAGCGGGTGTCGTTGTCGCTCCATCCCAGCAGAATCCATTCGGTCTATTCCCGCCAATGCGAAATCTTGCCTGACCCATTGTACTCACAGCACAGAGAATCCAAGAAGGCTTATCAAGACTGTATGTCTTCGGGACCTTGTCATTTTTGTCATTCCGGTCACGCAGATTCCCCGTTACGGTACCTGCGCCAGGAAACTGGCCGGATCTGCCGCCATCATCTGTTGGAAAAGCTAGTTGAAGCGTGAAGTTACGTTTGTGGTACCACGAAAGCCTTCGGTCCTGTTTTTCTTGAGCATTGAGCCCCTCTGAGGGCGGTTGTGTCCGTTCATAATGCGTCAAACGCTGCCTACCGCCCATTCCCTGTTTACTGACCCAGGCTGGACTTTGCCAGCCCGTCCATTGCTCATCATCTGGAGTGGCTTGGAGGCCTTGTCCATCAATCCAATTATTGAAGTATTGAACATTAGTCTCGAGTCTGTTTAGCAGACCTAGTGGAAGTTAGTGACTGAAACTTAAAAATACTATATAAGTGGTCCGTTTTCAGTGAGAAGGACGTCGCCTTCCTAGCTCGTTCAGGAACTGACACCTCCAACGACAGCAAGAGATTATTGTAAAGGAAGCAGCAGATGCAATTACAAAGACATACCGTTACATGGACCTTGAAGATTCTGTTGCCATGTTGGCACGCAAGTGCGTGTAGTCCCAAGAGGGTCATCCGGGTGCAGACCGTAAAATCCATCGCCGCCTTCCTCGGTCGAGGCAAAGGGGAACTCATCGCAGCTCGTAGGCTGGGTTTCAGTGGTCGGACCGCGATTTGGCTGCCACAAAGTCGCCTGGTATTGATCATTATCCCCAGCGCAGAATGCACGCGTCGGTGGACTTTTCTTCGCACCTGGACAGCTCCTACGTCGACGATTGCTTTGCCGTGGGCTGTCCCAGGTCAAAGTACACCTATTGAGGTTGCATCGGCTGTTGCCAACATTCTGCCAGTTATTCATAAATCTTTGGACTGAGGTGCAGATACCTGGGCGATTGCATCAAACTTTGTTAGTTTGCCTATTTGTGATCGGAAGGGTTGCTTCCTACGAAGCAAGAGAGCTCACCTGGCATGGTGGCAGCATTTCCCGTGCCGCCACTAGCTGCAGGCGCAGTGAATGCATAGTCTGCAAAGAGACTAGTACAGCTATCTAAGAAACGGGTCAGTACAGAAACTCCATGGAAACCTTTTGGCTCACAAAACAGCCGAGGCAGAACCCTTGGGCAGTCCCGCCGAGGTGCTAAAGCCGCTCTCCTTTTGAGGCTACTACTCATCGAGCCCGTGTATAAGCTGAGATCGCGACGAGGAGGTCCATCACCTGGGTTCTCTTCAAGGCTGGGAGATCCACATGAGCCACCCGGTTGAGTCGTACATTTGAAACCATTACCCTTCTCAAACTGCGTTGGGCCGCGGTCTTTACCGGCCTGTCGGCTTACAAGAGACGTGGGCTCTGTTAGGTTAGAATCAATAGTGTAGCTATCGATGAACATCGCGCTAGTCTCAGCTATCACGGGCTGGCCAAAATGAAAGATTGCGTCCGGTAGCGGTTCCTCTGACAGTCCAAGCGATCTCTTGCCTGATGAGGCGGGGGAAGACTTAACGACGTCCCCCCACAGTTTGATCTTCTGCCAGTCTACTGGATAGTAGGTTTTCGTCCTCCAGTCTCCATACAAATAGACCTGAGCAACAGCACTGAGACCAATGCGATAGAGAAAAGCCAATTCATAACCGTAGGACCATCCTGATAGTTGGTTCACTGTCTCAGCAGTGGCAAAGGCATTGAAATTCAAGGTTGTGTTAGCAAATGCGGCAAGATGAGCGTCCACTAGTGTTCCCTATAGATAACCTTAGTTCAGTGATGGAAGAGTTTGGTATCAAGCCAACTCACCTTAAGAGGTCCAATCCCACCACCGACTTTGATTCCAAGGTTGACCTCGGGTGACACTCTCACATTGAAGTCTACCTCCGCTCGAACATTGGCTTCAAAACTTGGGGAGAGACCCTGCTGGTCAACTTCGTCTTCTTCTAACTCCTTAGTTGCTTTATCATGTGTCTCATCCGTGTTGGGCATATACATTTCGATGGGCTGAAACGTGTAAGTCACACCAGCGCGCATACGACCTGAAACTGTCACGCTTCCATCGATCTGACCCCAAATATCTAGGGTTGGTCCAACTGCAGCGATGCCCTTGATTGCGAGTCCAGGATATGTCAGTGTGTCAATCAAGCGTTTGGGATTAGTCGTATAGACGAGGCTAGCATCACCTGACAGCGTAATTCCGGCGACTACTTCTGGATGAACACCAGCATAGGCGTATACATCGTTAACATGAGGCACCGGTGCAATTGTACCTGAGAAATAGTACGAATATCGCGTGTTCATCCGCAAGGCTATGTCGGCGGTAATATCCATCCCGGCGGTGATGGTTATACCGGAGTCGCTAGTACACGTAAGGCGGCCGCTGTACAAGGTGAAAAATTTGGAAAATGCCATGGGCAATACCCCTGCATCGGACTTCTCTAGTGTAGTCATCTTTTCGAGCCAACCCAAGAAGCTCCCGAACCATCGGCGATGCTGGCGAGAGACTGACATGTCCTCGGCTTTGAAGTGTGTGCTTGCCTCCCGGTCTAATGGCATAGGCGAGCGTTTGGCATAGTCAACGCGAGACTTCCATTCTGCGAATGTCACTTGGTCATGTACGGAGCGTTTTCGTGTTGCTGGACTGTCAGTGATCGAATCCCAATATCCTTGCAGATTGGTATAGTCGATGCGCATTTTCACAGGCCCATCATCCTTCTCGATCGCCTGAAAATTGTAGTCAAATCGCACAACATAGACACCTATGGGATTCTTGTAAGCTAGTCTGGCCAACGGTTATTCTTTGCAGATGACCTCTTCTAAGATGCTTACCATTATTATTGCCTGAAAGACTACGCTTTCTCTTCACCCAGCTAGGAATATGTGGGTCATCCTCTCTCTCCATGGAGACGACTCTAGCCCATGGCCCTTCGCCCACATAGTCGGGAAGGCGGATGATAGTATCTCTTGCTCCTTTAAGAAAGACACGTTGACATCTGCTGGACTCTGATGGATGGTTGCAATAAACACGGATGGTCTCCTCGGATGGCGTAAATACGTTCTTTAGCACAGTCTGGTTTGTGGTAATCAGTGCTCTAGGCCTGACTTTCCCAGCTGGTTCATGAGCCTGAATGACTGTGAAATCTTCATGAAAGGAATTATGAATGGAGCCGGGCGGGCCATCTAACATTATGAACCCATATGGATCAGCGCCTGGATCTGACTCTAGATCGTCTGGATGAAGATCATGATCATTATTTCCAAAATCGTTTGCCCATTTCCAAGTCACCTCAGCTGTGTCATCCGATACTCTATCACTCCAAAGGTAACTCGGCTGGACAGGCCATTCATGCGAGAAACGAGTGGGCGGGTCGCAGCAGAGATGGAAATCTGGCAGCGAGCCAGGATTGTTAACCCAGCTGACACAGGTTTCTGTGTGGATGTAGGTCAGATCATAATATGGAGAAGGCACCAGGGCTTCAGTAACTTCCAGCTCATCCTTCGGGCAATTTTTCGTCACGCATACTTGCGCCGTTGCACCTTGACGGAATCTAGAAGGGTCGTTCGACCACTTGCAGTTTCTGAATGGATCTAGATGTCTTATGAGTCTATCATTCCTTCCCAAATTAGAGCTTTCGGCAAAGCGTACCGTCTTGAGGACAACAGAACGACCTGAATGTCTGGCGTTTGACGCCAAAGCCGCCGACGGATTGTTGAGGGCACATGTCTATGAAACCTTTAGCCTGAGCTGCATACGAGGATTTTGCCGAAAAGGGTCTCACCTCCTTTGTCAGTGTCCATTCGACGTGCAACACCGATCTCATTATCTTTACAAAGATATTCTTTATCTGGACTATAATCACAACCAGACCAATGGCATTTTCTGAGGATGTCTGTCGCATCGCAGCAAAGCTATGAATGACGGCGATTAGCCACATAAATGCCAAGTATCATTCAAAAACCAGATGGGTATGAAATATAAACTCACACTTCTTGAACCCATATAACAGCTACCCTGGCCCTTCTCATCGACATAAGCATCGGTTGTGAGCTCAAATTGGCTTGCTCCGCAACCACGGTCGCAGCCAAATTCCGACCGCTCAGGAGCGCCCACCCATTCACAACTCTTCGGCATGGCTCGAGAGGGACAGCATATATGATGCCATTCGCCTCTCTTGCATGGAAGTGTCTGAGTGGTGACCTGCATCTGAAGTGGTGCGTGGCCAACTTCAAGAGACGAATAGCCGGCCATGCAAACTTGGCCAGGCCCCCTCGAGTTCTTCGTTCCGTCTGTGCAGCGAGGTGTAACATAACAATCTTGTCCGGTGTATGCTGCTAAGTCAGAAATCAATTGCGATTTCTCACCAGGGTCAAGAGAGTCATCTACTAGGGAATCAGAGACAGCATCTTCGCCAAGAAGGCTCGACAGAGCTTGGAAATCAGGGGTGTCTAAATCAAGTGCCCATATCATTAGGCCTTTCAAACAGCGAGAAGTTAGATATGTAATCTTGTCTTTGAAAGACTCGGCATCGTCGAACGAAATCCATTGGTTAGAAGAATATATCATCCACTTAACGGTAGATGCCTTGTCATAATATGTTTGTGCTCCAACCTGCGACTTTCGACTTTGTACCTCTGTGATTCGATCAGCATCAGAGAAGATTACAAACTGGCATTATCAACCAGAGTATTGTTTCAATACCTGAATATGAGAGGATCCCTTTCTCCTGTGTACAATCTCCTGCAAAACCGGGTCCAGAAAATGTGCAGTCAGGTGGCTTCGAGCAGGAAGTGTCGGTCATGGTAAAAGACCTGCCGTAGAATCCAAATCCCATGACCACCTTGTCGGGTGGAATTCCATTCCTCCATAGCAGGTCTAGTCCCAGATTTTCAATTTCTGTCAGGTTTGTGTGGCCCTTTAGATAAGGGCCAGTCCAGAGGTTCTTTTGATCCCAGCTGAGGAGCGTCAGCGTTCTTCCAATTGGGAACAAAACGTTTTGGGTGATATAGACCTCGCTTACATTCCATGTACATCGTAAGTCATTACGTTGAACCACTCCACATAATTAACTAGCTTGTCAATGTCGAAGCCACGCAAGTACCAATAAGAAGCGGGAAGAGTAACAGTTAGTTGCCAACCGGGATCGCGACTGTCAAATGCATGCCTGATCTCGGAGCAGAGGAGGACGAAATTGCTAAAATCCGCGGTCGTTCCACCACGGTCGTCAGCAACTGGGTACTCCCAATCTAGGAAAGCAGCAGTCTATTAGTATACCGTCTGGGAAATCAGCCTCCAAAATATGAAAGTTATCTAACCGATGTCCACGCCATTGAGTGCATATCTCTCCAGATACTTGGTCAATGACGTAATGAATACTTCTCGAGTGCTGTGAGTTGCCACCATCTTCGAGAACCGGAACTGGGTTGGGGGGTCGTTAAAGTTCCATCCTCCGAGGGCAATATTAACACGTAGGCCTGGATATCGCTTCTTGAGACGTGATACACGAGCTACCATAGGACCATTGGTGTCTGTTATTTCATGGCTATCGGAGACATATTCAAATGCGATGTTGATATGTGTGAGTGCGCCGGCAGCCAGATTCTCTGGCTGCACAGCATCACAAGGACGCGAAGCGCCACCCATGTTGTAATACCCAATCTTGACTGGGAGATGGGCAGCGTCAGTATTCGCGGAACATTTGGGTCGCCTAAGTATTGAGCTTTGCATCAGCTCCGTATTTAATGTGTTGACAATTTCCACATCTGCTTCAATGCTGGACCGCCAGTATCGTTTACTTACACGACTGGGAGACACCCTCCTTTGTTCTGACACTTGTTGTTGCAAAACTCTTCTGTAGTTCCACAGAAGCCCCATTCACTATTGTTCCACGTTGCACATATTAGAGCATAAAGCGAATAGTGACGATTCACGATGTAGCTACTAACTTACCTACAGCAGACACTCAGAGGGCAGTCAAATTTGCCTTCAGGAGCGTATTTCCCACATTCAGCCTTCGCATCGCAATTGCCCTGACATCTGTACACCATTAAATAACGTCAGATCACTTGCTTCTGTGTCGTTGGCCTTGGCGTCTTTCTTTCCCACAACCTCTTGAGCAAAAGTGAGGCACTTACCCATTCCCACAAAACTCATCTCCGAACCCACAATTGCCTGCGTTTCAAAGTAAATATCTAGTCTTTGACGAGTTGGTTGCCTCGTCGCAATAACTACTGACCCAATTTACCACAGCAACCCGATTTGCATGGTGTCAGAGCGCTGCACTTGGAATTTTGCTGGCAGGTAGCCAGCCTACTGAGTATACAGCAGAAAAGGACAGCTTTGTGTAGCAGCATTTTCTCATATGTTCGACCCAGTTTCGTGTGTCTTAACAATCTTCACGTTCTTCCTACAGATTTTCTGAAAGGTCACCTATGTTGTATGTGTCCACTTAAGAGACCTTTAGTCCTCCTTCACTCCCTTCTCGAAATGCCGAGTCAACCATTCCTGCTCTTGGCAAAAGTTGCCATCAAAATCTGCCTCTTGCTAATTAGACAGTTGCAGCCAATTTGGATTGAGTTCGTAGACAGTTCAAAGATGGGGCGTAGTTGCAGAGTTAGTGACGAAGCCCTATGGTTAATGATACATTGCCTGCCATCCAGAGGATTGCGAGGAACCAACAGACATTGTAATATATAAGTTTATTATAACTACGTACTTATATTGTCCTCACATGGTATCAGGCCGTCACCATAGCGCCGCCAAGAACGGGAAGAATGCATAGCCGCGATATTAACCGTGCGCTTACGGACCTAGGAGGGCAAATTGGGAGATGCCCTTGCAGCCTATACCAACCAATCGTGCCATATTTCGGGAAGTACGCCTAGAGGATGAGTAGATTCCGCTATATCAGATTCTACTCCGAGTGACACTAGCTCTTGTAGGATAAACCTTTCCATTGTCAAGTCATGGATTGAATCTCCTATCTCCATTGTGTTCAAGCCACACCGTTTAGAACTTCCTGCTCTTGTTCACGCCCAATGGCTCCTGTAATCCCAGCCCTGAGCTTTATTTTATGGTTTACATTATCTTTGCTTAATTATGTCGAAGCTCTGAAACTATGGCCTAACCCTGGCTCAATCGCGAGCTCTGTACCAATAGCATGTCGTGCAGTTTTGAGCAGCGACATCACTTGTGCTCCTAGATTCATAGCCGCTTCCGATGTTCTTGCGAATCAATTTTTGAACGAGCCTATGCTCTCAGAGTACTGTAACTCATCATGTTCTGCCTCTATGATAGTGAGCATCACCCAAACAATTTCTTGACTCGAGACTCATTGTCATATTTCAGGCGTGGGCAAGCAAAGTTCGTCAGTCTTGTGGTACGGCCAGTTTCGATTTCGGCGACAATATAACACAAGTTCCAAACGACCTTGCCAACTCCTTGTTGTGGGCTCACAATATTTCGTGCCTCACCGACCAGAAAACCAAGACATACTGCCTTCCAGCTATCACGAATCATACTGTCCGTGCTTGTGATGATTGCACACTGAAATATATGGCCACAATGCTTGATTCCGAGTATGGAGCTGCTTTTGTTGACCAGGATGCGTTTACGGCACTCATGTCGTCTTGTGGAGTCGCAGCGACCAGCTATCCTCATTCATCATTCACGATATCTGAGGTACCAATGTTCGTAATTTCTGCGATTTCTCATTTTCCTGATGAGTTTGACCTCTCTCTTTTTTCCTCCAACTCGATGAATAACTCTCAAAACATGTTTCTAGACCAACAGACTTATCGAATATAACTTGTTCAGGAGGGACCTATGCTGTTAAAACCGGAGACACTTGCACGTCCATAGCTGCGACATACGGCCTGGCTCTTGACCGATTTCTCTATTCAAACGGCATTGATTTCCATTGCAACTCGCTGACAGTTGGATCCTCGGTCTGTGTTGGCGACAGCTGCGCACTCCATACGGTGAACCAAGTCCTACACACCCACACCTACAGCTCAAGCTGTTCATGGATCCAAGAGACTATGGATACTAAATCTTCGATAGGTACAAAAGAACGATACCTGCCTCTCGATTGTGAAAAAGAAAGAATTCAGCCTCACCGAGCTTTTGGCATGGAATCCTATCATTCATAGTAATTGCGACAACCTTGCCGCCTTAGAAGGTCGCTCGATCTGCATCTCGTCAGTCCACCAACGCTGAACCCTCTCAGACCACAATCGTATATTTATTCTAAATCGCTCTCATAGGGCTCCAGGAACTTCATCGTACAGCCTGACCATGAGTGCGACGTTTATGAGCAGCACTTTAACTCGCCCGCGTGGCTCCTGGGTGCCGGCGCCAACAACCGGCAATCCCGCGCCAAATGGCACAACATGGACCGGGCAACTGACTACGCCGCAGGAAACATTGACACCTCCACCGACGGTGACGGGGATATATAACGCGTCCATCCCGAGTCTGATAGCGCCCTACATTAAATATTGCCCAATAAAAGAGGATGATGAGGCCGCGGGATTCGAGTACTGGATGCTGGACGACTACTGTTCCGATTTACTGGGAGATTATTGTGATCTAAGAACGCAGGGGCCTCTTCCAACGAGTACACAATTCCCCTCGAGCTGCATCCCAAGTGTAATATTGGCATCACTTAGTGCTAATGCTTTGAATACTGGGGTTTAATATTATGGTTAAAGAAGACTTTCTTTGAGAACTTTGTGTGTGTTAACCCTAGCACTGTAGATACTTCTGGGTTATATTTTCATTGTCCAAAGCACCCTTTTCTTGCCTCAGCAATTCAACTGATTCGCATAAACTCAGACTAACTAGGAGTAACTCTGCGAGTCTTATTCAGCACGGAAAGGTTTTCCGGTGTGATCAAGACAGGTCGTCGGGTGATCAATTTGGCAACTGTTCCCTGTCCCACAGTCTCTCAAGAGACGCCACTGGTTACTCTGCCCACAGACCCACCAGCGACAACTGTATGTAACTCCCACATTAAAACGCTCTGCATACATCTCATCTAAGCCGCAGGTGCTAGGGAGCGCAGCAAAAGTCATGGCTGACATTAGTACTGCGATAGAGAGAATCGAAGTCTTCATCATGGGTAAATGCTATGCGTAGACTGGGCATTAGGACATATCGTGTGTCTAGATGATAGGGGTATGACTCACCCCTGGGACAGGTAATTTCCTACAGATATCTTCTAACTATTTCGAAGACGGGCTTTGTGGTTGTGAGGTTGTCACCCTATGAGGGAATTGAAGCATTTTGATCCGCCTTATATACATCACAGGACCCCCGATCATGAACCGTGTCCAACCTCACATTTGTTACATTCACTATGCTCGACCGGCACCGAGTCTCGACTGTTCCCTAGCTACCTCCTAGGGGTTAAATCCAGTATGCCTTGCAGAATTCCTTTAACCGGCCTCGATATTAGGTAAAAAGAAACTTGCACTGCCTGTCTATCCGAGCATGTTTAGATTACCAACGACATGATTAATCAATGCACCGTGCTGCAGCGGTAGGAATTGTAACCAACTCTATTAAAAATAGTCTGCTGAGAAGACAAAGCCCCAACACATTCAAGCGGTCGAGCCGGCGGCAACAGGCCCCAGAGTTGTTACTGCCAAGCGGATCTACAATAAATACGTGCGTCGTACTAGAACAGTCCAAATTATGGCAGTCATGATTAATATTGAGAGAGAGGCTGACTGGCTGACTAGCTGAATGAACTTGAAATACAAGAACCTGGTAAGACATCTTTCAGGACGGCATGAGTACGAACAAGCCAGTCTTCATTAATCGAGTCAACAAAGAAAACCTTGAACAGAAAACTCATGCAGAGACACAAACGTATGAGCCCTTCCATAAGTTCGTGCATCCGCTTCCCACTCCGGGGTTCCAGGAGTTAAATTGTGCTAATGAGATGTGAAACTTAGTTGCGATAGCAGCACAATACTCCCCGTCGGCGGGTAGATACCACTGCTTGCAAGCGCAAACGGAACCCGACTGCGTTGGCTCCGGATGTCGTGTCTGACAGCCGCTTGAAGCCGCCGGATGACTGCTGCTACTAGTTATCGTACGTGTGGGCGTCGATCCGCTGTGACCAATGATACCTATACAAGCGTAGGCATCACCCCAAAGGCCTTTGCAGGACTGGCCACCTATTCCGCTGTTCCACTTGACGAAGTCGTCGAGGGTAAAGTTACTAAACTTATTCACGATACTTTGGCAAGTATCCCCAGACTTGACATCATAGAAAGCATTACAGTTATCAACCATACCCGGTTGGATGCTGGCAGGTGTCTGAACACCATTTCCAGGTGGTGGAGTCTGAACTGGTGAAGGTCGACTTGTGGTAGTAGTCGTAGATAGCTTATATCCAGGAACACCGATGCAGCACCAGGCATTAGCCCATAGTCCAGAGCAGTCATCGCCAGCGGCCGGATTCCATTGGAGAAAAGCGGCTTTGGTAAAGTTACCAAAACGCTGGACAATTTTGTCGCACGTGTCGCCCTTGGCAACAAAGTACCAGCTGTTACAGGTATCGATCACTCCATCCTGGATTGGGGAGGGCTTTGGCACGGCAGTTGGTCCAGAAGAGACTGTACTGCTTGGTGTGGTATCCTTGACATTGACGCAATATGAATGACCGATCTGAATACCGCTGCAGTCGGCTTTAACAGATGGGTTCTGTAAGTTGACGTTAGTCTCCTGTTTAAGACTAAAACGGTTCATATCCACTAAAAGTAATTTGAGAACTCACCCATTTGATAAAATTCTCATGGGATATGCCCCAATATGATTCAAAGTACTCGCAATTATCGCTAGTTGAATAAGCGGTGTCGAAGTAGTCGCAGTTTGGACTTATCCCGGGATCGACTGGCCCTGACTGCCGTTGAAGAATGACTCCATGAGTATGAGACACGCCCAGACAGGCTGTGAATAAAAAAGAAAATGCTGTGACCTTCATTCTTACGGTAATGCTGATAAGAGATATTTGGAAGTGTTCTACTTGGACAAGTGAAGTACAGGTAGCAAGAATAGTTCCGAGAGAATGCTTAAGACATTAGAAACTGAATAATGGCCAATAAGTCCTTGACTGAAGCAAGCATATGTGAACTTTTAGTAGTCGACAGGCGATAAGTCAGGGTTCGAAAGCAATTTTTCGTATACCCACAAGGTGCCACTTTGTTACATCCATGTGTTGTACTAGCCTCCGACCCTTCATGTATAGTTAGCCTCGTTATTGGTGAAAATAAATGAAACTTGGTCAAATCAGCCTACGCGTATATACACGCCTTAGCCGCTCGTTTGCAATCAAACCCTGTGCCTGGAATTTCTAAGCGAGCCCCACGCGAGAAGCACCGGTGTGAAAGCAATTTACCTTGTTGATATTCTCGCGCGGTATGTGCGTCGAACCTCCATCGTGTTGGCTGATATATTTATACCGCCTTTAACATGCATCACTGACTGCGCCTCGCCCCTTCGCTTTCGTGCCAACGATTTCGCCTTACTCTGGATATATCTGCAGGCAGTCGAGCACCTGACATAACATGGCACCAACGGCCGGGAAAGTTCCTTCCCCGCCGCTGGACCTACAGGACAGAGCTCGCTACGGCCAATTAGCCTTCGATTCCTTTGCCCTTGTAAGTCTTCGCTTCATAGCCAACACGCACTTGTATCCTGTGAGGGCTCACCTCTTCCTCTAGAACTGCTGGGACAAGTCTGCCTCCTTAGACGAGGATCAAAATCAATGGAACCGGCTCGTATCCCAGTACAACGCCCTCCGTCCTGTGGACCGCGTCGTGAGTGACTTCTTTCTTGTTTGCATCATGGCTAACATTATCACAAGCCATATTACAAGCAGAGCTTTCTTGTGGAGAATGGAACGCGCCCACCTCCTAGCCCTGAGGAGGCAATACGAATCCTCCAGCCGCACCAGACACCTTCGGAGCGGCAAATAAGCACAAGATTCCGCGATGTGCACGATCCGCTCTGTCTCCGCACTTGCTACATGCCAGATCTGCAAGCGGTGTTCATGGAAATCAAGGACTCCACTGGAGTTGGCGAAGATGCTGGTATCAGCGACTACCTCGATGATGAAGCCTTGTACAACTTTGGATCTGACTGGAGCAAGATTTTGTTTCGTCTTCCTGAGCTTTGCGACACACAACAGCTTCTAGAAGAGGAAAGCCTTGTGTACTTGCCCGAGGAGATCGAGGGCGGAGAAGAGGAGCGTGCAAGTGTGGCAGTTGTGACGCGACTTTTCCTTGTTGATGAAGAGGCCCTTCGAGAACGTCTTTTGAAGGTCCTGTGGCTAGACGCACATGGATTTTGTGTGTGGTGGAACAAATTAGAGCTTGTGGATCTGGAAAACTTCCATGGCAGATGCCTTCGAGGATGGAGTCTGAGTGAGTTTATCAGTGGCGGCGCAGGCAAGTGGTTACCAAAAGGATGCGTCCTTCCAATTTGAACAAGGTAAATATGTTGTATTGGAGAACGAAACTAAAATTGCTGGTCTGGTGCCCTGGGCGGTCGGATTTCTGGCCATTACACAGTCTCAAATCCATCTTAGCTAGACATTTGTAAAACCCCTTTTGTATGTCACTATTCGTTGCTGACATATAGAGTACTTGGCAAGGACTGAAAACCTAATCCTAATGCCGCAGACAAGGCTCCCGGGCCCCGAGCTGGACCCCGACTCCGAGCTTGATTGACCTCCTCTTCTCACGAAGTTTGATGCCCATGAGGGAGACCCATTCTAAGTCGATGATAATTGCGTAGTCATCCGTCACATTTTCCCACAACCATTTTTTTACCTACCTCCAACTATGTACTGCCATGTTTTACGCTCAAAAAATAGATCCTAATAATCAGTAGCGTGTTGTGTTTATCTACCATCTTTCATCCTTTCGCTGTGTTACGAGGACAAATCATTACTATCTGCTCATAGTAGTAAACTTGACAAGACAATGCTGTTACTCATTGCCGACATCACAGGCAACTGAGCATTTTCTCGACACTTGTCTGTTCGGGAGCTCGGTCGAACTCCCACGAAACTCGATCAAGACATCTTGATAAACCTTGAGTCATTTGTTCATAGTACATCCTATTATGATGTCCCAGCGATAGATCGGGCAGTTGAGGGAGTTGATGCAATCATTTGCGCCTACTCAATAGATCTTGTTCTATACCTCGATGGCGGCCTCCTTCTGCTTCGCGCCGCAGAACGTGCTCAGGTCAAGATCTTCGTTACACCCTGATGGACTAGCAACTCGACAAATATCAACTTCGGGGACTTCGAAATCTACAATTCCGTGATTGCATTTGCCGTCCAAGCAGCTGCTACAAGCCCTATCTGTCCCATTTACCTGATCAATGGGGCCTTCGCAGAGTATATATTCACTCCCGGAAATGCCACGTTTGATATAGATAGCCATGGAGCAAAATATCATTACTGGGGAAGCGCGAACTAAAAGAAGATACCGTGGACAGCCATGGATGATGCTGCCGCCTCAGCTATTGAGATCTTGTCGAATGGCGAAGGCATTTTAGATGGAAGAGGTGGAGTCTTTCAGTTTCAATCTGGGTCAAACACGTTCGACGAGCTAGCACAAATATATGAGAAGGTCACTGGAACAAAGGTCGAAGCAGTCTGTGATGGAAGCACAGAACTAGACACCGCACTCGATGCAGCAAGAAAAGAACCCGAACAAGGGAGATTCTGGAAGTACTACCTAATGGCATGGAGTCGAATCGCCATCCAAGTCCTATGGGAGCTAGAAAATCCAATGTCGCTTGACTATATCAAACGCCCTACCACATTCGAAGAACACTTGAAAACACGTTTTGATAGCGAGTGAAGCTTTGGTATGGCATACAGCACCGAAATTTGCAGGCACTAGCTTGTATAGATACAGACTAAGCTAGATAGCGGACTGATCAGTCAATAGCTATGCTAGTAAAGCATAGAAACGCGACGTTCAGCCTCGCCGGCACTGTATAGGGAGAGCCGGTGTTCGCACGGCGGTCGGGGCCAATTGAGTCAAATTCAAGCTATACAGTACTATGATCTAGGCACACGATGTCCTGTGCTCAATTTGTCCTCAAAGACTCGTCGAAGGTGCTGTGGGGGCTTGTGGCGTGAAGGACAACCCCTAAAGAGAATCGAGCTAACTGCAACTTATGAGATGCATGCCTGACTTGCCTTGAGACTACCAACTACCGTGAATGACAACAGTGGTGAGATCAAGTACGAAATCTCGTGATCCGTTAGCAGGGATGCTGATATCTTGTCACCTCAGACTCAGACTCACCGTTAAGAGTCTTGCAATGTTTGACTCGTCCTCAGGCTCCGCATCGCTCACCTGCACAAGCGTAATAAGCTTCATTGCAGGCGGTCCCGTTGGCATTAGCATTAAAGCAAACCACAGCATGGGATCCGGGCCTAGTATATGGGTCTTAGACGCGAGAGCATAGATGAATCCGATAGACGCCGCCGGCCAGATTACAAAACGAATAACGAGAATGAAAGTAACAGTGACCCAGGGAAGTCTAGGTCTCTCAAGTTCACCATCTCTAGACTCTCGCATTGAATTGTAAAGAGAGACTCCGGCGACAACAACAGGCAATGGCACAAACAGGCTGCCAATGGTTTTAAAAGAAGCTGTCAACCATGCAGTGAAGATGCCACCATCCTGGGTATCGTTGAAGAATGCCCGATGGAGCACTGGTGTCAAGCCAATGATAGCGCCCAGGATAGCGCCCAATAGTGGTGCATTGAAGAAGTCAGATATGAAGAGCAGCCACCATTTTGTCCGCGGTCCCAGTTTAACCCAGTGATGTCGCCGTATTAGAGACGGCCGGCGAGGAAACGACTCATAAGATTCATAAGAGGCTTGTGCAGTGGATGTCTTCCGGTTTGATGGGAAGAATGCGCTAGGGCGTCTTTTGAACGGATCTGTGAACTGCACGGCAGGTAGTTGGCTAAGCAGTCCAGTCTCCTCACTAGCCTCGCCTTCATCTCTCCCTGCTTGATCGCCGCCATTGCCACTTTCGCTTTCTGGCTCCTTATCATGGTCGGACTCTGGGGCGTGTTCTGTGTCGATAAGCCGTGGCCCAACTGCAAAGGTCAGACAGCTGGAGATAGTGGCAAACACGAGGAAATATGACTTCGCACGCTCGATGGCGGCGGATGTGCTCTCGTCTGTAACAATGAGTGACTTCAAGATACCCGTTTCATCTAGAGCCGCAACGAGTAGCAGAGGGTAGCTAGTTGTGTTGTTGAACATAATGGCCACTGTTGTCCAATCCGGCATACCAAGTCCCAAATGCGCAATGATCCCGATAACGAAGGAGATGAGATGGCAAATGATCGCCCAGGCCACGATGATGCCGTAGCGGTCTGCAGAACCAGCATGTAATTCTGATCCAATTTTTGTGATAAGCAGTGCGGGGAGAAACATTCTCACGCATATCTTCGAAAGCGCCTTGGAATTGGCCGCGTTCAGTAGCTTGAGATGCGCCGCGATTCCACCATAGAAGATAACCAGAAGCACAGAGACGCTGGCTTGGATGGCAGCCAGAAAGGACTCGAGGAGCCCCGTCGGTGCCGCTGCAACACTTGGTATCGCGAAGTTCATCTTGTTTGCTTTCATGTAAGCAACATCTGATATGCTTTTGAGTTATTCGCCCGAGACGGTGGCTGGCGTTCTACGAAGTTCGCGACAGAAGATCTAGCGAAGATGCAGCTGTGCCAGATTGCCGGGTTTGATATGAGGTGGGGTGGAAATGCCGCAGGCTGGGCTCGATGACGAATGTACGCCTCAAAATGGCGAGGCCGTAGTTCGTCCAGCCAAATCACGGTGATACAAGAACAATGAAGATCATTACGACATCTCATGGCATGAAAATAACGATAGTTTCTAGACAGACCAGCATCAGGTCAAATGCACGATGATTGATGACGAACAGGACGTTGACTCCAAGAGCCTGACTTTAGCACGTGCCTATCGCTCTCAGCTTCAATGGGGTTAGTCTCAGGAGCTCCTGCAACACTCCAACTGAAGGCGCTAATCCGTTTGCTCGTCTCTTTTTAGTGCTCTACATGCTGACTGGCCTATAATTATGGCAGGATTTCAAGCCGAGATTGAGAATCCCTTACAATCGATAGTTGTGGCAATTGCACTTTCAGAGGGAAACCATGGAGTTCAAAGCTTCAGCATGAAGAGTCTTGGATGTACCTTCTTCAATGATACGTGCTTAGTGTGTTTGTTTCGTATCCAAGTGATTCTAGCTAGGTCCTTCAACCCTCAGCCTGGACTGCCAGAGCAAGACGATCATGTCTTCCGCGTCACTTAGTGGACAGGCAGCTCATTGTTCTCCAGCATGCGAATGGTCTCTCTAGTTGCAGCATCCAAGTCTTCCCGAGGCAGCCCAAGAACATCGTTATCTAGCCCGTGGCTAGTCTCGTAATCGCCATCTCCATTATCGAAGAAAATCCTAGAATAGATCCTCATGGGATGCGCGCTGAAATCGCCTTTGGCTACACGCTCAGAGGCTTCCTTCCAACGCCTCTCGGCATTGTCCTCTCTGATATTCCAGTCGGCGTCTGTGGTGCCGGTCACACGCTTGAGACTTTCGTACATGTCGCGCTGACTAACTCGGAAGCTGGAAATAAAAAGCATATTGTCAAAGTACCGGCTGATGGTAGCACTTGTGTCGCTCTGGTCCTGTTGTAGAATCGGCAGATTCAGCAGTGCGGCAACTGCACGCCCGCACTGAGCCCAAGTGCTCGTGTTTATCTTGACATTTCCTCCATCAAGTAACACTCCACTGCGCTTCTTAATGTCGAACCCAAAGAGGTCTTCTCCCAACCCGAGGCTCCACTCGTACCAGTAGCCGCATGTCAAGACTACACTGTGAATGCCCGCTTTTTTGACGTCTTCCCAATAAACACCAAACTGAGGACCCAATGTAGTATCATTGCCCAATTTCTCATTACCCCAGAAGTCATAGCCGTACACGTTTGGCATAATGTACTGGATACCAGCCTTGGCTGCAGCTCGAACAATTTTAGAATGTGTCTCGGCAGGAGCTCGAATTGCCAAGCTTATAATTAGGAAATCCTGACCCTCTAGAGCTTTGATGAGTGACGACTCATCGTCATAGTCGATTACTATTGCTTTGACCCCCGAAGGCAGGTTGCTCGTGCTAGCCGCGCGTGTAAGGCCGGTTACAGTCTTTCCTATCTTGAGGAGCTCCTTAGCCATTGCCGACCCGATATGACCTCCTGCCTGATTCAATGTCAACACCCATTTTGATAACTCGAAACTAGATTTTGGTCGATAAAACTCACGCCAATAATGGCAACGCGGTCGATACGGTTCCTATAGCCTTGCGGCTGATCTTTGGCATATTGGGAAGACATTACGTCAGATCCTCGGAAATAATCAATAGAGAAAAGCGTGTTATAAGTGAAAAGACTATGAATACTCAATTGAGCATATAAACAGCCTAACTCAAGAAGGTTATCATAGGTGCTCGACTTTTATAGCTGAACAAAACTCATTGCGATTTCGCGATCGGCATGTTTAAGCACGATGCACCTATCTAGGCAATACATAACTCCGTTTTCTAAAGTGGTTCAAACGGATATTGCATAACTCCATCTCATGGCATGATGTATGGACTAAGCCCATATCTCTATAGCAAAGGACATCGAAGACATTTATATAGACACTAGAGATGTTCAGATTTAGCGTTGTGTTGTGTGCAGGGTTAAGTCCGGTAAATCCATTAGTGCCATCATTACTCCAGCGCCGACCCGCGACATGGTCACATTTCGATGTTAGAGAGGGAAAGAGAACCAATGAAACATGAGAAAAAGGCGAATAATAAGGTATGGCAATCTGTTAGATATAGTTTCTGCTGTCTGCGTTGGCTGAGAAGAGGTTTACAAGGATGAGCGTTCCTCATCACAAATTCTTGGCGCGACTGTGTCTACACATGTAAAACAGATTCTGAATGTCATACTCACTGCATAAATAAAACTATATGAAGATGCCATAAGAAAAAATAGTTCGTGGTGAAATCATGCTAATCTCCTATTGTCTTGAGTCAATTGCGTGCTTTCGAAACCAGGCGGCACACAAAGACCTAGACGGCTCAAAGAATGCTCGTCTTAGTCGCGATTTTCAACATAGTTTAGCGTTCGATCGCTAACCATAAGACATCAATATCATAGTCAGTATATAAAAATTATGAATAGATTTCGTGCTCATTATGATACCTGATACTCAACCAAGGAAGGAGACTGACTATGCCAACGCAAGATATTAGCGGCGCTTGAGACCTTGGCTTCCTGCCTGCACTTGCGCTAGGATCTCATGTCGATCCCGGCTCAGCTCGCTTACGCCGGCAGCTGACGGCCCGCTATCGTGGCGCGGTTACGCAGTAAGACGAGTTCGAGCTGACTTCAGACATGTTTATGTAGCTTTTCCCTTGCAACCTCGAGAAAACCTCGAATTACACTCGCTGCTCTCTGAATCTGTCGAGAAACACCTCATCTCCTCCTTCGACTCTCTTCTGACACGTCTCAATCATGGCGTCGGCAGGAAGCTCTAAGGAATCCATCAGCGCTGCTGCGTCTGTGCCTTTCATCTATCGCCTCATCTTGACAACATTAGAGCCAATCTTTGCGACTGGAGGTGCTATGATCACCTTCTTCGATCCGCCAAACTATCTATCAACCATGACCCGCCACCAAGTGGCCTTCGCTTCGGACACCAGGTTCCTGTACACTGAGCTGGGAGGAGCATGGCTCTACTTCGCCTTCGTCGAGGCGGTCGTCTTCCGGATGTTTGACGACCTTCGATTGTGGCGGATCTTGTGCGCGGGCATGCTACTGAGCGATTTCGCCTACTGTCACAGCGCCGCCCAAGCTGTTGGTGGATGGGGGCCGTGGTGCACGCTCTCCGAGTGGACTGTGGAGGACTGGACGGTGCTCGTGACTACAGCGCCTATGGTACTTTCGCGAATTCTTATAGTTCTCGGTGTCGGAATCACAGCGCCTCAGTCGGCAAAGAAACGAGTTTAGTGGAGTGATGGCGACAACAGAGTTATGATGACACATCTTGCAGACGAAAGGCAAGAGCTGTCAAACTTTTTGTCTGGAAGCAAGAGAAGTCCGAGAGTGGTGGAGAAAGAAGATCAAGACTCAAATCGTGTTCAATACAAAAAGTCTACTCTTATTGATAATTACAGTCACGTATGCTTCATAACTATAGTACAGGTCAAGCTCTGGTGTTTGGCTCAGGAGCCGAAACACTCGCATTCCCCCCATGGTCAGGTGCGGAATAGATCCATCGGTAACATATCCACCGGCTCCATATATTGCGCATCGCTCAGTGCCAATGAAAAAGGCGTTGCATACGCTCCCATATCGAACGAGTCACATTGAGAGCCAGTCACACCAGGCATGAGCCACTCTTGTATCCAGGGCTGTTGAAGGTGGATGTTACCTGGAGTTGCAGTCTCAGCTGCCAGAGTTGTCATGATCTCCTCGCCAAAGTCAACTCCTTCTCCACTATTCATTGGCTCTCCAGGCGTGTAGTCGCTCACTCCAACAACACCAGCAAACTGTCTGGCTACCAACATGAGGACACGGTATGTGGGTGAGAGTTGTGTCTGCTGAGCTATCTTCAGACATGATCTGACTGCCTCTTTTAACCTGGCGAGCCTGGATTGATCAGTTATAGTAGCCTCTTTGTGAGATTCTGATGAAGTTGTGCAGGAAAGGAGCTCCAGACATAGCACGAGGGTGCAATGGTACAAGTAATAGACGTCTACCCAGGACACTCCATTTAAGAGCCCATCATTCGCCAACTTCGTCAAATACTCTAACGACTTCTCCGTGGATATAACACATGTATGTCTAAGACTGCCGAGTTCGTCTTCCTGAAATCGATCTTTTTCGTGTTTGTGTGATGTTAGACCGAGCTCAGTCTCAGCTTGGTAAAGCAGATATGGCCGTAGGACAAGCGTTATGGCGTGATGGTATTGGGTGTGTAGCAAGAGAACAGCTCGCCTATGATGCTCGATCATCGACCTCCAGTCTGGCAATAGATGAGCAGGTAATGAAACATACCAGTCATCCAGATCACTCAGTAGGGCACGAGAGACAGCCAGACTGGGTATGATGCCATCGTTGTGGTATGTATTGTAGGTGGTCTGTTTAATATGCCAAGTTAGCTTGATAAGGCGCATCTGCTGCTCTGCGAAGCCCCGCGGCGCCTCAGTCATGGATTCTGTCGGCATTGAAATAGTTACTTCCGCATCATCGATCGCCGATGGCCGACCTAATATGACGCAGAGGTTCCGCTCAAAAGCGTACAGGGTTGCCCATACCCGACGACGGGTGTCTCGCTCGACCGGGTCAAAGTCGGCACTCTCGGCAGTCTCTCGGTGCATGCCCAGTGCAAGAGCCATCCGTGCAGCGGACCCAAGAAACATCCACGACGCGTTGCGTTGTCCTGAATTGTGCTCGTAAAGTTGTAGCAAAAGAAGTGCTTGTACATTGATCATGCTAGTTGTTCCCGTGAGCCGACCAAGTGACGAGCGCACGAATTCTAAATAACGCCTCTGAATTGTGATAGATTGCGCAGAATTATGATGTTGAGATGTTGCTTGAGCACCAAAAGTAAAAACCATCGCAAGACAACACATGTAGCCTGTGTCGGTTTTGATAGGGTGCAGGTTAGCGGAGGCTCCGATGTTTCCAGATGGCTGCCAAAGAGACTCATATTGCAGTTGAAATGTTCCACGATGAAAAACTGGGTAGTTGGGGTGAACTTGGTCGAAGAAGATATGAACGAAAGAGTCGGCCGTGTCTCTGGGCAGAAGAAATCCCTGGCTTTGAGTTCCTTCATTGGAAAATTCGCTCTGTACGCCAACGTCCAAGGGAGTATGAGCACTGGCAGATGGTGAAGTGTGCGTTGGGCCTACCAGATCTGCTTGACTCGCTCCCTCTGGTCCAGCAGGATCCTGGATCTCAAGGGCTTTGCTTGTCCGTAAATCAACGAAGTCAGCCCGCAGTGCCTTTTGGGAGAAATTTGACACATTATGGCACTGGGCCACAAGACTGCGGATCGCCGTCACAAATCTAAAGGAGCTTGATGGGCCGACATAATGGCCAACTCCTTGTGACGTTGGGATAAGCTTTTCTGTAGTATCTCTTCTTCGGAGCTCATTGTTTTCAGTAGATCGAGCAGATTCAGGACGAGTAGAATGAGCGGTAGAGGTAGCAACAGATACCCTTCTAGATGTGGTAGCCGCAAACAGTTCAGGGGCCGATGCTAGGTCGTCTCTTTGTGGCATTGAAATATGCTTCTCTTCACCGATTCGATATAAAGTGTCCAGGTCATTGGTGTTCTCATCCTGGAAAAGTCCTCGGACAAGAGCATCCAAAGCACGATACCGAATGCTCAAACTCTCAATGCTGCCGTAGACTCGCTGTTTTCTGGGCAGCGTGGATTCGCACTTGATACGGTTGGCGACACAATTGGTGCAAGGCTCTTGCGGAAGGCCACGGATACACTTGGCACGTCGATGCTTACAGAAGTCACAGCTTACAGCTGCGCGTCTCCGCTGTCTCTCCGGGACTCGCTGTCCCTTTCCCGCGTCCGTCGGCATCTCCAGCAGCGGCTGTAGAGAAGCGCGGCATATGAGTGTTGTGAGACAGTCAGGAAAACTGGAACAGGAAGGATAGATTCGATGGGTAAAGAGTGAGATTGATAAGCTTGTGTCACGATGGAATGGCAAACCCGGCAAGACTACCCTCTCGGGTAGTCTCTCGTAAGGGCCCACTCCAAAGTCATCTCCGTGTAATTCGAAGCGAGCTACTCCAAGATTCTCCCAACTCTAGCCTAGGGCGCCCCCTCAGGAGAAGTTAGTGCGTAGCTTGTAGGCATGTGGTGCGGGGTCCCCGCACGCCGCAAAGGCCAGTCGGCTGGATCGATCCGAGTAATTGAAAGCCTGGGAGAAATTGACCGCGGCCACTCGCCGGGGCCTTCACCACCGAATCTTCTCTTACGAACACAGGAGAGTTGAGAAAGGGCTGGGGAATACATTGTTTGCACGGACGATGCTACCTTCCTAAACACCTTTTTATAACTATGTTGATCCCCAGGTCATCCGAACCTCCCTAGATGATTCCCCCTATACGCCGTACAAGCAGGTGCTGAACATTTGACAACCACAATGGCCGAGAAAGATATGTCTGACAACTACTCTCATGTTGAAGAAACCGTCAAGGGCTCTTCAGATACACCTAAGCTTGATCCTCATGGATACCCACTCAATCCGCAACCTAGCCGCTTCCGGGATGATCCTCTGGTAAGTCATTCTCAATATTTGTAGGTTTACCTGCTATTGTCTTTGCTGACTTTGAGGAGAACTGGCCACGGTGGATGAAATGGACTGTTCTTCTCCAAGTCAGTGTCATGGCACTTCTTGGTCCATTCAACGCGGCAGTACCGAATCCCAGCTTCGGCTTATTGAGCAAGTTCTTCCATGAGCCTGTCGAAATCATCACGTATAGCACAACAACGGCCATCATTACTGGCGGTGTTGCTGTAAGCTGTCCTGGTTATCTCTTGCAAGGTTGTCAATCATCTGACCTCCCAATAGCCTTTCATCTGGGTCCCGCTGTCGAATGTATATGGAAGAAGACCGATGTGTCTGATGACCCAAATCGTTACCATCGTTTCCCACATAGGAACCGCTTATACAAAGACTTTACCTGCTTTAATGGGAGTGCGGGCAGTGAATGGGATTGGATTCGGCGGCATGATGTCTCTTGGCACTCCGGTTCTCAATGATATGTTCTTTATGCACGAACGAGGTGAAATGACAGGAATTTATACTCTATTCGTGACTAACGGTGCGCATATCGCAGTTCTCTGTAAGTGCTTTGACATTCTCCAACGTTTAAAGTTCTTGAGCTGATGCATCCGGTAGTTGGAGGGTATCTTGGCCAGTATGCGGGATGGCGATGGGATTTGTAAGTCTCTTCTCAAATCGACTTTCCTCTCTAAATGATTAGCTGTATCGATTTATAAAGTCTAAATCCCGAATTTCCTATCTTTTCTTGCTAAACAGTTTCCAAGGCAATCGCTAATTCGATTCTAAATCTTGCAGTTACATGCCCGCCATTGTGACGAGTATTTCCTTTCTAGTGGCAGTCTTCATGCTTCCGGAGACACTATTTTCTCGAGGGCCAAAGTTTCTAGAAGAGCGCATTCATGAACGATCGTATTGGGAGCTCTTGTTCAACTTTCCGGGCAACCTCATCCCACAGCGTCATCTTCACCCCAGGGACTTCCTTACCTCATTTTATATGCTCAGGTATCCTTCCATCTTGTTTCCATTCTGGTTCTACACCTGGAGTTGGACCTTCATCAACATTCTCCCTGCAATCACTATGGCGAAGATTTATGGAACACTATATGGATTCACAAGTGGTCCTATCGGATTATGCACTGGCATCCCACTCATCATTGGATGTCTAATCGGCGAACTGTCTGCGGGAAAACTGAGCGACATCATCATTTACCGTAAGGCTAAGCACAATGATGGCGTTGTGAAGCCGGAGCATCGCCTCTACTTGACCTGTATATCTGCCTTCTTTGGACCGATTGGGATGATAATATTCGGCGTATGTCTTCAAAAACATACCATGTATATCATTCCGCTCATCGGTCTTGGAGTTGGTAAGTTTCTAACAACGCCTCACAGTCATTTTGATTATGATTAGCTCACTCTCATATCATAGGTGTCATTGGGCTTCAAATTACATCCACGTGCTTGTACGCCTATGTGTCTGATTGCTACCGCCCGCAAACTCCCGAATCAGCGGTCCTCATGAATCTGAGTCGCGGACTATCTTTTGTCGTGGGGTTCTTCTGGTTGCCAATGGTCAAACAGATTGGATATGCATGGACTTGGAGTACCTTGGCTATTGTCCTGCTTGTTCTGTGGCTGCCCATCTTGTCTTTGATGCTCTGGGGCGAGGGTTGGAGGAAGAAGCTGGGGGATCCAAAATTCCACCAATACACCTGAGGCAGCCAGACAACAAGCTTATGGACAAAAGCCTGGACTGAGATACCCGTATTGTAATATAATTTCTTAGCTGTGCTGCAAGCATACTATGGTACATGGCCCCTTAACTTGATATGTCTGTAATGAAATTGTCCGAGATGTCTGTGTTAGCGGCAATTATGGCAGCTGATTTAAGGTGGTGACGCTCTCTCGTAAAAGGTGAGAGTCTAAAAAATTGGGTTGGTGTCGAAGTTCATCGTCAGCGTGTCTAGTCACA
Organism: Phaeoacremonium minimum UCRPA7; assembly: GCF_000392275.1. Taxonomy (NCBI): domain Eukaryota; kingdom Fungi; phylum Ascomycota; class Sordariomycetes; order Togniniales; family Togniniaceae; genus Phaeoacremonium; species Phaeoacremonium minimum. Next base: position 914,518 of record NW_006920946.1, read on the forward strand.
TGGACACTGAATCACTAAAAGTTATTTGATGGCTGCAAGCATAATTGAAGATACGATTATTGCTGGCTACTACCCTTAATACATGAATTCAAAGTGTCTAGCAATATCTCGTATCTCATGCCTGAGATTGAATTTCTCGGGCGTCAACCTGTACGGATGTGTCAAATGCTGCCTTTGACTCCTTTCCCTTCCTTGCCTCCTTCAAAGCCTCATCAAGGACCTTATACGCATCATAGCCAAATAGTCCATCCAAAAATTCTTTCCGTGATCGGATGTTGATATGGCCTTCCCAGATGCCTGGATGCGCAAGCAGCCATTCATCGCGCTTGCGCTGCTCTTCACCATCCTCCATTTGAGTGAACCATCTACTATCAACGCTATTTTCAGCTACATGGGCTGCACGCTTAATGCGCAAGTTCTCATAGATACCCAGGGCCTCTGGTAAAGCGGCTGGAGTACAGTACTCCGGTTGCGACAGGATGCCACCGAGAATGGCCGCATCTTCGATGCCCACAGCCGCACCCTGCGCTAAATAAGGGGTCATGGCATGGGCTGCATCACCAATCAACACGAGCTTGTTTAAAGAGTGAGCCCAATGGGGAATCTCATCATGAGTATAAAGCTAACACGTAGTTTTATTTAGTATCAAGAGTTCGATGATGTTGTCCGGAGCATGAACTTACGCGCCATTCAAGCACTTCATCAACGTAGGAGAGCATCTTATCAATCCTCGGGTCCCAGTCCTTGAACGCTTCTCGCACATCCTCGTTGGTCCCAATCTTTTGGTTCACGCCGTCTTCCATGTTAACATCGCAGCTAGTATTCGTTAACATTAGTGATTATTAGGCTTTATCTCCGGACCAGATCACTACATACGTGAAGACAAAGTTGATCAAAGGCTCGTTCACCCCCTGCAACAGGTATGACAATATGGTACCATGAGGTCCAATCCAATGATTATTGCGTGGTACTTCAATCAGCTCTTTGAGTTCAGGAATACCTTCCAGTTTCTTTGTCGGTAATGTGACTCGGTAAACCATCTGACCGGTGGGTACAGGAGGGCTCTTGTAACCAAGGACGATCTCACGGCAAACCGAATGAAGGCCATCGGAGGCAACTATAAGATCTGCCGTCAAGCGCGTACCATTCTTGATTGTAACGGCGGGGACCTCGGGCTCGACTTTGACGACTCTACTGTCTAGGAGAATTTCGATACCAAGTTCGGCAGAGCGAGCGGAAAGTCCACGATGAAAGTCTGCCCGATGAATGTGCCTACAAAAGTTGGCGTGTCAACCCTCCTTTCCAGATTATCCCTCTGTATTTATGGGTACTAACCAATATGGCGAACCGTACTCCTCGAGTGCTGGCTTTTTCAATGGGCATTCGACAAGCATTTGACCATTCTGCCAACGCATCATTCGCAGATCAACTGGCTCAGTACAATACTTTTCGATGTGCTTGTCTATGCCGAGATTTCGTAGAACGCGAGATGAGTTCGAGGAGACCTGGATACCTGGTATTATCAATACTTAGAGATTTGCGCATTGCTATGGGCGCAACCAACCTGCGCCAATGTATGTGATCTGTGCAGCACTCTCCAGAACTCTCACATGATGACCTGCCTTAGCCAAGGCAATAGCAACTGTGAGGCCTGCAAGACCTGCGCCAATGACAATGATTTGCTACATGGAGGTTAGTGAAGGGTACTGAGAAAATAAACACAAGGTCGGCTTGCCATCTCAGCTGTTTTGAGAGACTTTGATACTCTGTATGCAGTATCTTATCTCGAGTCAATGCTTCGGTTGTGGTTAAAGCTCTTCTCTTCGTCAAGAATACGCTGGATCCAGACGTGACAACTCCCGCCCGTCCTCGGAGATCTTGGCATGCCTTCATATCTTCAGGCCACATGAGTTGTGGCCAAAACCTGTGCAGGATACCTTGCATCGGTCATAGACATCCGCCATTGACGCGATTTTCTCCGTGCGTATTAGTGCCGGAAGGTTCATGCCACGGAAGGATAGAGCCGTTAGAGGAAAGGCACTTCCGCTTTCAAGCCACATTATGATCATGCACTCCAGGTCTAGCAATGCGAATTGGTCGCCTCATGACCAACAGGGCAATAAAATCGTACTCAATTAGAAAATTTGTCAAGAAGAGATACATGCATCAGTCATAACCTTTCGCATTAAACGTTGCACACAGGACAAGATTTTTTTACGTGGCCAAACATGACCACTCTTCCCGAACAGTGCTGCATCCTCCCACCCTTTCAGTCGGATTACAACCCGATTGGCCGAAGATTCAAAATCAATGTCGGCGGCCAAGATGATCTTGAGGTCTATTCGACTGGTCAACTAGATTCGTCCAAAGTGTTGATAGCTATATTCGGTGCGAAAATTGCATTGACAGTTTGAGCAGCCTACAAGCTAACTCACGAGATCAGACATATTTGGCATGCACTCAAATACTCTACAAGGTGCTGATCATTTGGCAAAAGTCACAGGTTACAGGATCGTCGTCCCTGACTTCTTTCGCGGTCAATCCTGGCGGGTGGATAATATACCCCCCAAAGAGGGTCGGCCGTTTTTAAACGCATGGATCCAGAATATTGGCTCCTGGGAGAAAGTTCGGCCTGGACTTCTAGCCACGTTATCGCTCGTTCAGAAGGATGGAGCAAAATCTGTTGGCGTAAGTGCATTTCAAGAATCGAGTACTTCACGCGAAAATCTCACCGATGCGACCTTAGGCATACGGGTTCTGCTTCGGAGCCAAAAAGTTGGTACAGGGCGCAAATGAGAAACTCTTCAAGTCAATGGCTTTGGTGCATCCATCTTTTTTTCAGCCCGAAGACGCTGACAATGTCGCGGTCCCGGTAGCACTTCTACCTAGCCAAGGCGAAGATAAAGACATTATGAACGCATTCTGGGACAAAATACAAACGAAAGACATGGCAAAACTTTCTGTCAGACAAGATTTTGTACGTTCAAACCTCTCATGATCCGAACAAACTAACACCACTAATGTTTTTTCTGCCGCAGCTGGACGTCCATCACGGGTTTGCATCGGCAAGATCAAACTGGGATGATCCCCATTTAGCATCAAAAGCAAGAGAAGCCTACGCCGTCATGAAGAAATTCTTCGAGAATACATTGTAGATTGCATATAAAATAGCTGTTTAGATTTCTAAGCTCTGAAAATCAAGTCTCTATTCCTTTAAGACTCTGCGCCAAAACGTTGCAGAAATCCAGGAACTGAGAAACTTCCAACACACGGAAACCTCCCTATGTTGGGGCTTCCTTGTGTCGTATCGGCTGACAAGAGGACTGATCCATCCGGCGCAGTGAATGAAAGACGTAGCTGACCAGATCCTTGTGCTTGAGCGTACACAATTCGCAACGGGTAAGCCTGCCCTGCGATGAGATATATTGTGTAGGTACCATATTCCGGCCCGCCCCCAGCATACCGGTATGAGATTTGAGTGTTAGCATTGGTGGCATTCCACCCTGAATACGCAAATGGACCAATCCATAGATAGACAGTCTCATCCACAGCATTGACTGTGAACGTGTAAATGCCCGTTTGATAGGCAAAGATATATCCGCGGTGGTTCAAGACCAAGTGGTCGCTACGTAAGAATGGTGGGGAGCCATATATACTTTGATATGTGCCTCGACCGGTATCTAAACCGCCGGTAGTGTTGGTTATGCCTTGATACACAGGAGTTGACAACTGTGATGAGATGGTCAGCAAGAGGATGTATATTTATGTCAAACGCGCTGTGGCCGAAGTTTGGCTCTTTTTCGAGCATTGCCGGAGACAACAGGCAACGAATTCTGAAGGGGTTTCAGTTCTCTAATAGCATGGGAAATGTTTACCTTGTAGTCTTCAGGTCTAAAGCTGCTATAAGTTTCGTCGGTGTTATCGCCACTAGTGTTGTTATAGTATGCCCACTCCAAGCCTTTATTGTAGCACTGCGTTGGTATCGGTTCTGGCGTAAAAATCGATGTTGATATTGAAGTTGAAGTGCGAGTAGATGTTGAAATCGAAGTCAAGTTCAACATTGGTGTTGTAGTCGACAATGAGGTTGATTTGGAAGATGAACTGGAAGTAAATGTTGAAATCGAGGTCGAGCTTAGGGTGGTTTTTGAAGTCGACATAGACGCTGAAAGTGAAGAGGTCGAATTCCAACGGGGCGGTTGTGTTGGGCAACTGTTGACAATTGATATCGATGTGATAACTATCGTTCTAGTAGACGCAGGTGCAGAAACGGTAAAACGGACTGATTTCGATACTATGCTAACAGGCGACACAGTCACGACTTTAACCGAGGTGGCCGTTGGGGTAGGGGTAGACAAGCAACGGCAGGCTTGCGATATCTGAGAATTAGCATAACCAGCGATATTCGGTGGCAGAGGATGGCCGCCATGGTCATAGCCTCTTCTTAGAAGTATCGGTGTGTAAGTGGGAATCGTAGAGATAGACGGAAGAGTGGATGTGCAAGTGCTGATGTATGTCACCCTGAATTGTTCAGCTGTGTCTATGCATATTCGGGGTTGAAAGGTGGCCCATTTGATGTGCTTTTATACTTACGCTGTCGTATAACTGGTGGCTATGGGAGTGATGGTGGTTATACCAGTAGAAATCTTAGTACTCGTCTTTGGTACTGAGGTGGTCGCTGTTATGGTTTTGGTCACGGTTGGGATGCTGAGAAAGGACTGTATGTACTGTATTAGATAGTTCCTTACTCGGATCGATCAAGACAGGGAGCGACAGCTTCCTTACCGAGCAGAATGGAGATGCAGAAGAATATGCCGTCAGAGCTTTGACTACCGCATTTACCAGCGCACATTCGATATTGTTTTTGTCTGGAAATCCGTGGGGTTCAGGATCAGGGACCGGTGATGCAGCGACAAGAAAAGGGGCAATTATGGACAGCACGGCAAGTCTCTTCGCTGTGAACTTCATGGTTAAGTAGGTTGAGTGAATTCAATCTACTAAAGTGTAAGATCTAGTGCAATCCCTGAAAATTGAACTCATAAATTGTCGAGTATCAAGACTAGTTTATATACCCCTTGAGTCCCGTGTCTAGTCATAGTATTCATTCCAATTCACCACCATATCACCACGCCTCGCAGTCGCGATCGAGCTGAGTGACCGTGACTGAGGAAATATTGGAGCGGTAAGACCCTAACCACCTTGACAGGCGCTGGAGGTAGCACAAACACGTATCTTAAGAACGCGGCTTCCTAAAATTGCAGCCATTCGATGCAAGGGGGTTCAGACAATAAGGTTGAATTAAAGATCGAAATGCTTCGGAAGCTCATTGCTATGTGAATTGTCTTGCTTGGCCACTCAAGCCGTTGGCCTAGGCCGTCGTTTTGGGATGCGTGTCTCACAGGGCTTGAGTAGCCACGCGGGAAAGGCCGGTAGAGTGTTCCCCATCAAATAAATAGTCTTCCGCAAGGCTGGCGCCAAGATAGATAAGGACTGGCACGCACAACTAGACGTCATGCCGGCCATGTCGAGGCATATTTGCTCTCTCTTCATTCCATGACCCGTGCGCCATCGGTTGCTCCCGTCTATCATGTAGGCTTTGGGCAGGGACAATCTAAACTTCCTGCCTCCAAATGGATTGAACGGCAATAACTATGTACGAAATGCTTGGTTGAGTTGCCATGCGCTATGCTGGGATTCAGAACTCAGTGCAGTGTCTTGCCGTCACTAACTTCGAGAATACGGATCCCTGTAGGTCTATATTACAACACATCTCAAATCCCATCCCTTTCGCCGTCGATTGATCAGACAACTCAAGCTTCTTCGTGCTGGTAATCGCATTGGTTCGATGTCATCACCCAAAAGGTGTAAACCTTTCAAGTAAAATACCTGCTTCGTGGCCCTCCCTTTCTAAAACAGATTTGTGTTTTTCGCTTCTGATCTGAATGATGCATTGGAATTCCTTTGGACGAATGTTGAAGCCTTCCGTATACGCAAATGTATCGTACTGTCGATTTGGAATTGGGAGGATGTCGTACGCCCATAAGAGCTTAGCAAGCGCAATGAAGAGCGAATTTGCTGCAAGATTGGCACCAGGGCAGACTCTCCGGCCCCAGCCAAAGGATGAATGGCCGCTCTTCGAGGGGTGCGGCTTACCAGACCCTTCAGTTGGACTTTTGATTCTATTGGCTATCGCATCGTCAAAGAACCGTGGCGGATTGAAGTGATGAGGATTGGGATAGTACTCCTCATTGAGGTTGATAGCCCACGAATTACCCAGGATTGTTGTGCCTGCTGGTATGTAATAACCGTCGTAGTGATCGTCTTCTGTGGATGCATGTGGTGTACCACCTAGGACAGCTACAGGACGCCATCGCAGCACCTCCTTCACCAATGCCCTCATATATGGTAAATTCGCTTCATCTTCAAACACCGGTGTGCGATTCGCCCCTACTACACTGTCCAATTCGTCGTGCGCAGCTTCAAGAGTCTCCGGGTGTGTTATTAAAGCTAAGAAGGCGGAGCACATTGTTGATGCAGTTGTATCGGAACCTGCCCCAAACAGAGAGGCCGGAATGAATGAGAAATCCCGATCTGACAATGGGATGTTGGATGTTTCTCTCATTTCCAGAAGCAGTTTGCAGAGAGAATCGGGAAGCTTCTCCTTTTCGTCCTGTGTCTTGGCTTTTACAATGTCTCCGCGAACAAGATTAACCAGTGCCATATTGGCAGCGGCTTCTCGTCTACCGTGTTCTTTGATGTCCTTCTTCCAAGGCGCCAGGGTATCTGGCACATACTTCAGCCAGGGAAATGTTTCCACGAGATATTTCCCAGGTACATTTAGTGAAGCTGAATATTGCATAAACTCGAACCGCTGACGAATGACCTCGGCATTGAGAGAATCTATGCGATGACCGTACGCAACACAAAAGACGACACTCGAGGTGAAAGTCTCGATGAGTTTCACCCAGTCTGCTGGTCTATCAAGAAGTCTCAAAGCAAGCCGCGACGCCTCCGCTTCTTGCACCGGTTTGTAAATCCTCAATGCTTTGGGGGTCAATGCCGTGTGCAAGAGTCTTCTCCTCGTGCTCCATCCTTTTCCGTATGGCTGGACAAGAATGGATGCCCCGTCCCACAATATTTCTCCCATGGCCACCATTCGTGGCCTTGATGAATATTTACTACTGCGAACCTCCATGAGTTCTGCAGCGATGACAGGATCTGAGATCACTACCGTCGGGTGCCGACCAATCCAGATGGTGAAGATGGGGCCATATACCTTGGACCATTCTTGAAATTGCACCCATGGTTTATGCTTCGGAAGTTGGAACTTATTTCCCAAAAAAGGAAGGGGCGCTGGCCCTGGAGGCATCCGATACCAGAGAACGGCATCATAAAGGAGAGTGATCAACGGTGTTGCAACGATCAAGGAGAACCACACGTAGAGTGGCCAAGATGTCGGATACAATATATTGAAAGTCATTTTCTCGCAATGCGTGATTGCAAACAAATAGGTGAAGTAGGAACAACGGATAAGGAATATTGTGACAATACCTTGCCAAAGCGAAATGATGCGATGCTGCTTCAAATCAGGCGCTGCGGCTCTCATTTCTAAGAACCGCACCGAATTTGACGAAGCAGCGCTGGTCTGGGTGCTTCTCCGCATCTGCTAAAATAGCTGAGTTCGGCAATTGTCCGTATGATGCTATTCCATAGACTTAGGTATACCGAAGCGGGCCGGCGTCGGGGCACTGGTTTCCCCGCATGCAGCCGTACGGTGGAGGGCTGCACTCTTTTTTCGGAACGTGCACATATGGCACGCGACACATGCGGCACACCTGACCCAGAACAGTCAATCGCTGGCTCTTAACTTGATAGAGATTGTTGCTGTGTTTCGCATGTAAGGCTCCTTGTTGAGCCGCATACCCCAACAGGGTAAAGTTCAGGTCAGCCCAAGCATGTCATTTGAATACAAGCATTACTGCTCGGTTCGTAACAAGAAATAATAGTAGGTTCTTGTAGCTTCTCATTGATTCATGTTCCTAAAAGAACAAAGTTGTCTCGGTCGTCAAATTTTCTCGTACAATCCATACCCGCAGTTGCAAGACCGGTTGAGAGACATGAGGTCATCGCTTTGTTCGCGCATGCGTATTATGTCAACATAAACACCATTCCCATGAGATTTTGAAATCCGCGAAGATCGCCCAATTTGCTAATATAATCGGTGTAAACAGAATGAGGTTTTAGGCTGCAGTGGCAAGATGGTTAGTGTGAAAATACCTGATGGCCAGTGCCAGGACATAACTTCTCCACGATAACTTCAAGAGGCATCTCTCAAAGAGGTATGATATCGTGTTAGCACCGGAACTAAATACTGGCGCCGGATTTGCAGGCAGTGGGTCTGTGAATGAGAGGCAGCTCATCCCCTGTCACAAGGAGTGAAATTGGCAATACAACACAGGGAGGAAAGCATACGCTAACCAATCTTCTTGGCTGCAAAATATACCAACTACCCTGGGCTTCTGGCATCATGTCTAGTATCTGTGGCTGCACATGGATTGCATGCACTGGTGGATTTGAACCTTGCTAGGGTGCAAGTCTGTGCTCCCTGACCGCCTATACCCTTGTCGGTCTGTGGGATATCCTACCGGAGGTCTTCACAACACCGATGCTTCCTTAGACAGAGATAAAACCCTGGGTCTGCCAACGTAAGATGTTTGAAAACAGAGTTTGAGCTTACCTGTTATTTTCGATCACCTCCTCAACACACTATACGAATCATGGCTTCTACCGGCAAACTGGAGGCTAGCAGCCCCCTACCTCTGACCACGGAGCAACTGACGGCTGAGTGGTTCACAAAAATCCTTGGACGCGAGGTCACAAACGTCACCATTGGAGAAGTTATGCATGGTACGGCATCGAAAATCCTCGTCGAGTTGACTTACAAGGACCCTGCCCCTGGAGCACCCACTCATGTCTGCGTCAAGGGCGGCTTCAATCCCCAGCTGCTGGCTCTGCACCCGGCTCTATTTGCCGTGTACCGCCTCGAAGCCGAATTCTACCATTACATTGCCCCAACAGTGAAGATGCTTCTATCGCCCTCGTACTACAATGGTGTTGATACCAAGAGTGGACAGGGGATTGTTGTACTTCAAGACCTGAAGGCGGCGGGATACACGTTTGGAGATCCCCTGGAGCCGTTCCCAGTCGACCGTGTCCGCAAAGGTGTTGAAGAGCTCGCAGCCTTGCATGCGTTAACCTGGGGCGGCAAGCAGGAGGACTTCCCGTGGTACTCGCCCGGCCTATCTCTTCGTGATGTTATCTCATCAATGTTGGTGCAGTCAGAGTGGGACAAGCGCTTCCTAGGCGACGCCCGCCCGCCTGTAGCGGATTACCTGGTAGATCGTGAGAGGATTATTGCGGCATACCAGACCTTGTGGAGTACGACAGACCCGAGACTGCGGTGCATCCTGCATGGTGACTCGCACATCGGCAACACGTTCGTGACACCTTCAGGGGAGCCTGGTTTCCTGGACTGGCAGGGCATACACATTGGCTCGGCAATTCATGACATTGCCTATTTTATTACCGGCTCCCTAACCATTGAGGACCGAAGGAACAACGAGATAGAGCTATACCAGCACTACCTTGACTCGCTACATAAAGCTGGTGGTCCCAAGTTTGAGAGGGAGGAAGTGTGGGATGAATACAGAAAACAGCAGCTCCACGGCTTTGCGTGGGCTCTCACAGGCCCAATGATGCAGACCAGGGAGAGGGTGGACATCATGTCCGAACGCCACAGCGCCGCCATTGTTGATCACAAGAGTCTGGAGCTGCTTGAGGCAATGCCAGAGCACCGCAAGGCTTGAGGCGATGGTCACAGACACCATGTCTAGTGCGAGTCTAGTTAGTTAACCGTTGGGCTTTTGAAACACGCAGGGTCTGATATGCGAATCCTTTTGACTCTAGTTCCAAAAGTGGTTAAATTGATAGTTCTCCCCTTTCATGGAAATAGCGGTAAGGCGAACATGAGATCAGCAAAATGGTGGCTGTCACTGGTCAGGGTTCTCAAATAAAAGTCGTTCGATGAATTCGAACTCCAATCGCAGTAACTAAAAACGCCATTCCTCTAGTGCCGGCGAACCGTGCCACATTTGAGCGTGGCAAACGACGAGGCATGCTTCGGCCAGGGGGTCAAACTTTTAGGTCCTCGTCGACCGTTCCTGAAGGACGGGACTACGCGTTGCAGGCTCCACCCCTGACAAAAGCCCGGGGGAGGTATCACCAAGATCTGCATCAGTCGCCCTTTCAATATCAACTCAATATGAAGACTCTGATGGCCAATCCGAGGCAAGCGGGTAGCAGCTTCGTGAACTCGGGGCTTGAGATTGCGACTTTCTGACTTGTGACCGATTCCTAGTGATATTTGACGGAGCATTTCTCGCTGCAGATGCGGCCGCCAGTGCGCTCCCGTATGACAAGCGGATACTAGGGTTGGCTCCATAACCCTAGGACCCTACCATGTTCTAGGTCCCTTGTCACTTTGCCCATTCAATTCATGCTCTTCTCCACTAGCTTCATTCGCCAAAGCCATTAATCCTGCTACGATAGTGGTCAAGTCTTTCGGCTACAGGCTTGACAGCTTCTAGACACCTGGACTGAACTAAGGGTCTGAGTATAGGAGACAATGACAATAGCACTTAGGGATTAGTTATCATGAGCTTCCCGTTCTGCGTCTCAAAAGCGCCATTGTAGGAGAATTTGAGGAGGTGAAAATTCTTCCTCCGGCCGCCTTCAGGGATCAGATATTAGTCTGAATGACCCAAGAATAGCCCCCAGGCCAAAGTCATTGAAACCAGCGAATTCTTGCATTGCCCCATCCGCTAGGCTCTGCCCTGGCAGGCCTGGCCTGATTCGTTCTTCTAACTCGAATGCTTTAGGGCGTGTAAGGTACTGGAAGATTGCCGGGGAACCAAAGGGGAGAGGGGCCGTCAAGCGGCCAGGACCGTTGAACACCCACATCCCATTAGTACCCGTCCTATTCCCCCATGGCTCGATGCGACTTGACTATGGCTCCAAAAAGGAAAGATCTTCAACTCCAAGGGGCTCTATGAAAGCCCAGTTGAATGGCCACGGCTATAAGTCCCCAGTATGAGAGCCATCCTCAAAAGACTCTAATTCTGCCTTAGCTGTCGTCGATTCTTCACGCCACAAGTCAACACCGAGGGAGTTCAAGTGACACAGCTCATCGAAGAACGGTATCACGATGGCTGAAGAAGTCGGCCTCATGCCGGCCCCTGAGGGCGTGACACCTGACTTTCACAGCATCACTCAACTACAACGAACAGTCATCACAGTCTACTCTGTGACTTTCGCCTTGGCGACTATTTTGATGGCGTTGAGGTTATATACTGGTGCCTTTATTGTGAGAAAGCTGGGTCTCGATGCTCGTGAGTCTTCGTAGTCAACCCCGCGTCCTACACTCAGCGAGGCTAATCATGATGAAACAGCTCTTATTCTTCTATCATGGGCGGTATCGCTTGCGTTTTTCATTGCCATGGTTCTAGGTAAGCCTCAGCACTTAAATGCCAATATGAACATTATCGTCTCCAAGAGCAAAGCTAACAAAGGCAGCAATGCCATCTGGTTTCGGTAGACATCTGTATGCTGTCACAGCAACACAGCTGACAGGTTACTTGAACGTATGTCTAGATCCAAGACCGCCTTACATACCCCATGCTAAACTCTATGTCACTGATAATAGCTTCTTCTTGTCCTCGCCATCACGTACATCTGGCCCCCAACCCTCGCAAAATTGGCCATCGTGGTTCTTTATCACCGAATCAATCCTTCATTGACTTTCCGGATTTGCTGCTACGCTGTTGGTGCTGCGCTATTTGCGTATACACTCGTGTTCACCATCCTCTTCGCCGGTCCTTGCAATCCTTTGACGACTGGATCAGGGCAATGCCTCAATAACATCGCTGTCGCGCAGGCAGTCCTAAACATTGTGACAGATGGCATTCTCATCATTCTTCCGATTCCCATGATTCACAAGTTGAACATGCCCCTGAAGCAGAAGCTTCTTGTTGGCAGCATTCTCGTTCTAGGATCTGGGTTCGTCATTCCTCCCCAATCATATCCACTGTTGCGGTACTCCTCGAGCCTTTTAGCTAACTTGGCGTTTCTAACAGTGTCATCCTTGCTTCTATTGTACGAGTTTCGTACGTACAGGCTATGCAGAACAACCCCGATGTGACGCATACGCAGGCAGCAGCAGCCGTTTGGTCGTGTGTCGAGCTGAATGTTGGAATTATCTGCAATTGTCTAGCCATGTTGAAGCCGTTTGTCCGACGTCACATGCCATGGCTGTCCAGCCTCGTCGGGGGTGGAACCGAGCCGGCCTCATACAACAAGCAAGCCAGCGGCCCAAACACCGGGGGCGCGTTTTCCAGCGGCTGGCGAGCCGATGGTGTCAACCACAGTTATCAGCTACACAGCGTGGACCGAGGTCGGGATAGCCCCATGGATAAGAACGCCGTCGTTATCGTCGACGAGTTCCGCGTGCGTTATGACAGGAGAAAAGATACAGGCGATGCGTCAAGCACGGAGGACATTCTGCCAGCCGACTTGGAGCACGCACGTCCAAGGGACTAAGATGCTTCCCAAAAAGAATAATAAAGTGAACGCGTTCACACACAAAGCCTCGCCGCGGCAGGGTATCTATAGAGTGGACCATATGGTCTACTGTATTTGTATTAGTACCTTGTATACTTCACTACATTGTCAAGCTAGCAAGCTGAGAGCCATGTCTAGTTTCTAGAACTGTTCTTGATAGCGTAATTGCAGCAGACTCTGTCGTTTTGAGTTGGTCGAGTACGGAGCATTGCCGACTCTGAAGATACCCGGTCAGCTATGCGGCTTCGAGATATTCAATATACGAGTCAATGATATCAAAGACGAGTTAAGATAGCATATGCATAATCAACTGTATTCTTGGTACAACTACCCTGTAGATTCTCTACGTGTCGCGAGGCTGTAGAAGCCATGTATTGTGCTCCACCACGAGAAACCTCGATATCGGTTATGAAATTGAAGTAAAGTTGCCAAGAGGTCTGAATAAGGAACAATAAATTCTTATGAACAATTATGCGATTGCCTCCGCATTGGTATCATGTCTGCATGTTTTCTATCACTGTATTGCGTTATGATTACCTTACAACGTTCTTGACTAACGTGCATTTTTCTACACCCAATCGAGCAGGCCGAATTTACCTATGACAGTGACATATGCATGCGTTTGCATAGATTCATAGTTGCTCCCCTCGGACGGTACGTCAAAACAAGATTTTCGAATAGGCTATTCCGCGTTGATCACCTAACTACTTCGTGATCACTGACCCTCGTCTCCGACCGACCGCGGAAAAGAAAAACAATTATAGAAAACTAGCTACAAAGCTACTCGTTTGCTATGACACTAAGACTTATCTTTGCTGAGTCAATAGACCTCAGATTATATTTGGCTGATATTTTACAATTTAGGTTCATCAGCGTCCTCTAGATTGTCGTATTTGAGTCCGGCTGTATCTGAAGGCTGTCCTGCTTTGTACACGAACCTATATACCCAAGCTTCGTCGCGCTAACTCAGCCAAATAAAGGATAATCTTGCCGAATCTATGGATAAAAAGGGAAGTATACTATGCAGTAGGACAGAACTTAGAGCACGGCCATAGGGCTAGAGCCTATACTATTTCGATCATGGTTTGCGAGGCTTGGATGGAACAAGCAATCCGTGGATCTTCTGTAGTATATCAAAACGGGGGCCATTCATTGGGTCACACTTAATCAATAAGGCATGCAGCAAGGGTATAATGAACATGATAGATAAATTGAAGCTAGTACTCCGTTAAATCATGATGGCCAAGCTAGTTGCGTAGCTTTGAGCCAGGCACACTCTCCTTCGGTGCCGTTGTGTCTTGCGAGAGCAAGCTCCTCCTATTTTCATAGTCTAGTATTCTGTACAAGGATTGATCCGCGATATCTCGCGAGGTCCAAAGTAAGAAGGGTGTGTGAGCATTCAAGCTCCTAAACATGTCAACCACTCTCGTGGAGTGCGACAGGTATCTCTGGAAACGCCAGTGCTAAAACCATAACATCATCGCCGAGCAGATCCCATATAAATCATCGTCATCATCATATACACGATCAGTGATAGCCAAGCTTAGGCCTGGCCGACCATTTGCATGCGCTGGCGCACGACAGCGCGCTGCATCTCGCTGACGTTCTCGATCAAGCCCTTGCGTTCTTCCTGTAACGCGAGACGCTCCTCCTCGAGGGCACGGATGCGCCGTCGGGCCATGTCTAGAACTTCAGCCTTACTCATCCTCTTGTCGTCGGCATCGGATGAGGAGCCGCCCTTGATGTGGTGACGATCGCGTGCCTCAGCCTGCTGGTCAGCCGGGAGCACGGCAAGCAGACGCTCGAACTGCATGTTGAGGCGGTTGCGATATTGTTTCTCGACAGCGTTGTGGCTCTGGCGTGCACGCTTCTCCTCGTTGGTCAGGGCTTCGTCGTCGTCATCCTCCTCTTCTGCGGGTGATGAGGACTTCGGAGAGGCATTGGTCTTGGGCTTTCGGCTTGCGGTGCGCAGCTGGATGTTGTGGTTACCTCCATGACCGCTAGTGGCCGAGGCGGCAGCGGCAGAAGCGGAGGCTGCCTTGGAGGACTTCGAGGACTTTGGCTTCGATTTGCTAGATGACTTCTCTTTGGATGCTTTAGCAGTGCTAGCTTTGCTGGAGCACTGCTTCTTAGATGGCCGGGAAGGCTCCGATGCAATGGTGGAGGTCTCGTCAGCTCCTCGCTTGGAAGAACTCAGGGACTCGTTGTCGGTTTCGGTGCCGAGAGCGGCAGGGGAGATGAACTCGTCGTTGAAAGATCCAAGCTCGGGGCTGCTAAGATAGCTACCACTGCTATACGTTGTGGATGAAGGTGCTAGGGGCACTGTGTATGTGGGTGCAGTGGTACCGATGGTAGTGGACCAGTCCATCAGATCATTGCCGCCGGTCTTTGTGCCGAAACCCGCATCGAAGCCTTGTGCGCTGAGAGTTCCGGAACCGGACGGAAAGCCGAAGTAGTCATATGACTCCTCACCAAAGTAGGCATCAGGAGAATAGGAATAATCTCCGTTCAGGTTCCAGGACATCTCGTTCGAACTTCCAAACTGATCTTGAGAATCAAGAGTCGGTGTCAATGGAGACATAGAGGTCTGTAAGTCAAAAACATTGTTAGCGTCTCAGTTGCGCAGAAATATGCGAACCCCAATTGCAGGCTCCAACAGATAAGTGTTTCTGCAGAACAACTTATTCAGGAATATGCCACTCGGCACTATCCCCGGCCGTAAAAGATTTTGCTGGAAAAGCTTTACGGTACCGTCGTCCCCATCTGGCTGCTCAAAACTCCTCGGCACAACGTTGCGACCGAAGGGGGCTTGCACTTGGCCCAACTGAATGGGTAGGGGGAGATCGTGGACTCGGCGGCAGCTCCGACGGGCCAGGAATGGGCTCAGGGGCTCTAGTTGGTCCCCAGGCGTCCCGTCTCGGCAGGCTGCCTCCAAGTCTCACTGAGTTTAGGGCAAGCCGCAGCAGCGGCCTTCTGATCACCTGAGGCCTTTCGAGTGGCTTAAGAGTGGCTTCTAGGGTTTTTGAAAACCCTCCAGCGCGATGGCCCAGAGACTGACCACAACTCCTCGCTAATCTGTGGGAAGCACACTCTTGGGCACTGAAATCTGGTGATCGGGCTGCCGCCAGTCCCAAAGAGCTACAGCTCTAAAGGACCCGTGACTCAAAAATCTCCAGACACTCGCAGGAGGATGGCTCGTAATTAATGGGGATTGGTTAATCTTACTTTGAACATCTCCAGATCCAGGTCGTTGGAGAAATAGCTTGATGTAGAGTCCATGTTGATGATGACTAGCTACTATGAGATTGGGAAGCGTATCGTACGAGTTGATGGATGTTATTATTGTGGCAACGGCGTGACTCGCACACTGCAGCAACTCTTGGAGAGGAGAGATATTTTGGATGGAATGGCAAGGCAAGCAAGTCTGTGCCAAAAGAATCTCTTGATACCTCGTGTGATGTTTATGGTCTCGACCAAACTACGGCCTGATGTCGATGTACTGCCTTTAATCAGATCACTCTACCAAGCCAACCTCTGTCAGAGTGACGTCGGCTGATCAGTGCATTCTTTATATACTCTGACAAGGAACATTCATCCTTCGATGGGCTTGCCGTTAGCAGCATCGCTGGTGGCATCCGAGACCGAGAATAGCGCTCGGAAGGGAAGCTGGGTGAGGATCTGAGGCGCATGATTGGTCGGTTGGGTCAGCTTCGCAGACAATCTCGAAGATCCCCAACAAGCCTAGAAGCAGTGATATCATTTAGGGGTCCTCTTGTTAGGTTTGGCTCATGACGCCACTGAGTTTGTCGTGGTGCCACTCGGCCGATCGAACGATGCCTGGGCGTTCTGGATCGTGGGAGAGACCCATTGAAGCTCGGCGCCGGGGCTCGTCTGGCAGGGTCTCCCGCGAACGAATTGATAAGATTTCGCTAAGCGTGCACATTCCACAGCTCTGATTCGCTGTCTCAGCCCCTGTCGCTCTCCAAGCGATCGAACGTTCATCCTTTTACGGACAGGGGGCTGGTGAGCCCACCCACAGAAGAGAGTGGCACCACTTCTGTCAATCTGCACGAGGCCAGGCCTCTCACCTCGCAGGCCCAGGGACGGTATTCGCAGTTTCCCATTCAGTTTACCAGCAGACCGTCTTATGGTCTCTACACACGTATGACCACGGTAATTATCTGGGGTTGCGCAGTACATCGTTGGTCCCTTAAAATACGAGACGATTCCCAAATAGTAAAAGAAGCGTGATTGTGACTGTCATGTTGCGGTCTGCGCCGTGCGATTTGCTTCAATCTCGTACATAATGACACCCGCGACGCCGTGTTATTCCCTCAAGCGTCCGCCCGCGCTGATGCCTCACCGCGCCCGGTGAGCAACGTGACATGGTGATCACTTCAAAGGCAAAACAGCCCTAATTTTCCCTTAAAGCACGACAAAGACAGCGGCCCCCAAGGACACCTCGCCGAAAAGGAATTCCGCATACAGTTCCAGGAATGGGCGCTGGCAGGTTCCTCTACTCCAAAAGGTTGCGGCAGAGTGAGATAAGATGGAATGCGACTCTGCGATTATGATCTACAACATTTAGTACACCACGGCGAGACGGTAGCAATCCGACGAGACATCATTATGCACATTCCAGAAATAGGTTGGCGGGCCTGCTCGCCTGGACGCTGGGCAGACGATATGAGTTCACCACTTACAAGTCCAGTGGTGGGCAGTGCCGAAAACCAAACCCACGAAACGCGTATCACTCTTCACCATCTCGAGAGTTGGCGGCGGTCGGCGATCGGTGGTACACCATCCGAGCTACCCGGGCTGTCAATTTCACACTGACAACTGGCGCCGGCGCATCGCGATGCACATAGCGGAATCAATCCGGGAAACCTAGGTGATGGGCAAGCTACTATGCAGTAAGGAGCAGTCAATTGATTGGCTAGAAAGGAAGCCTTGATCGTGGTAGATCAAGAGCGACAATGGCCCAGGCCCCCCTTTCTCTCCCTCTTCACCCTGCCGTGGACTCCTAGGGCGCGCCTACAGCCCCTAGGGATGCTGATTCGCACTCAGTAAACCCTACCCAGAAAACGTTCCTATAACTTCAAGATGGCCCAGTTGGCCTTCTTCCAACGCGCGGGACGCACCCGACCGTTCGCGACCGGCACAATCGGTTCAGTCGGAACATCCGGTTCATCATCTCACCGGTTACGGCTACAAAAGATACTCCGACTTATATTGACGCGAATGCGCCGAGCACGAGGTTCAGAACCGAGGCGCAATCAACTGAACTTGAAGGAGGACTCTTTCTCGTTTGTCTACGACGGCCATCGCCTCCGAGGAGCGAAACGTCTAGTGGAGAGAGTACCGCCAGCATGTGGAGGTGTGGCTTTGCAAATCGCTTCTATGAGCTTTCCCTGTGCTACCCACGTTTCTTACGTTTCGAAAAACTTCGACACCGCTCGCTTTGGCCCCCAGTCCATTGGAGACGGAGGATTACGGCTAATCTCGATGACTCCCTTGATAACTCTCCTCACATTCTCACACCCTCTGAAATCCAGCCAGTCCGGATACAATCGCCACAGATTGAGGCACCATGATGTCCAGCCATCAGTGCGGCCACCCACCGTAGAACCCCAGGAATCGCCGATAACGAGATGTTCGTGAAAACGAAACGTGCGAAACGAGATTTGACCCAGTTCCGCGAAATCGTGAACTTCCTTACTCGTGTTTTGATCTTTGACTTGACGTTATGGATAAGAGGCGTAGCCCGGTTTAAACAGCTGAGGACACTAGTTTCGTCTGGAATGCCCCCGAGAAACCTTGTACCCTATCGTGAAGCATCCGCATGGCCAATCTGGAGTTCCGCCTTTTGATCTTCTCCTAATGACAACAGTTTACCTAATCTCGTCCGCACTAACCCACTAACTAGCAGCACAGCACAGCACAGCTCGTTACATGCGACGACACAGAATATCGACTACCGACCGGGTCCGGCCCCGGTTCGCACGGTGGCCGCGATCGCGAAGGTTTGGTTTGAGAAACCTTGAAACTTCGAAGGAACGGATCCGCGTGTCCACAGGTTGATCGGCTCGCCGACGGACGATGCACCAAGCGGCCAAGGCACTATCTCCTAAACTCTCTTTGAAGGAAGCCCCTCTCGATAGAATTCACGAGGTCAATCCTTGCATTTTATTTTCCAAACCTCAATTGATCCTTCTTTTACGGCCCCGATCGCATACCTTTTCCTCGATCGAATAGGACAGGTGTACAGACAGCATGAATATACACAGCGAACCCTAGCAAGCGCGAAGTTGGCGATGTTTTCCTTACTGGTTTCTTCCACGACAGACATGACGACGAAGCAGAAAAAGTTCACCACCTCTTGCATCATCACGACTGCATTTACCACGCCCTCCAGCATGTGAAATCCGTCCCAATTCCTCGATTTATGCAGCTCCCCGCAGCGTGCTATTCCCCTCCATGGCCAACCTCATTGGGCCCTACTTGCAGTTCTTATTCCCCGGATCCCTGTTTTCTCCACCGTATATTCTCCACTTGTGGCTCCACCATGCCGGCGCGAGCACAAGAAAGATGCATTACCAGCATGGATGATGGGACGAGCGGAACGGACGCGGAACGTCACTGACTCCTAGAAACGGCAGACGCCTTGACGGCCAGCAACGGCCACCGAACGGAGTGATCACAGAGAGCTCGCACAGAGTTAGAAGGCAGATGCGAGACGGTTATTACTAGGGTATGAAGCGTGAGAGAGCTGCACACGGCCTGCAAAGCGACCTTCAGGATTGCTGAGTGGATGAATTGAAAGGAATGCCAACAGCCACAGCCCCCGAAACGGAAATCCCACCCGGGTTGTGACGAGTTTTTGGCGGTACCCGAAGCTAAGGGATCAGATCATGTTGAGAAGGCACGGCCGAGATGTGAGGGGGATCAGCCTTTGCCGGATACGGGAAGCCGGTGGGACGCAATGGACAGGGGAAAAAATGATAGATGTGGGCACCGTATGTTGGGCAGAGAGCAAGGCGGGTTCGGCCGGGCGGCATCGGTCTTGGATGGTTCGCTATGGCGCAGACAAGCGAATTGAAAAGCCTTTGTTGATTGGGTCAGTGACAGTGGCATGCTTCATTTCTGGATTGCAGTATGCGTCTGTGTCGTGAAATGTCAGGTAACGCCACGCAAGTAATTGTGCTCCGCAGGTCTCAAGGCCATAAATGAACCACCGAACGTCACTTATCATAAATGATGGATTTGATTAATCCCTGGAGTTTAGCTCTTGGCTTGTAGCAAATATCGCATTGCCAGTGAGCTACGCCTCTTATTGTGATTGAATGGGTTGTCATGTGAAGATTTACAAGAGCCTCTTGATGTGGCAATCATACGAGGCAAAGAACTACAAAATACCTTGCACCTGAGGAAGTTAAAGAGATTCTTATATGATTAGAAATTCAAAATCAAGAAATTGTCATCATGTACGAGTTGTGGTCGTGTCTTGTGATAGACTCAAGACACTTCCAAACTGAAAACGCTCTCTGGTCTAATGCCAAGTTGTCGAACCATCAACTTTATGTCATATTGAGACTCTAATGTCTCTTGGCTATCTATCGATCAATGTCAACCACCTCCTCTATACAACTCCAAAGCTTGTTCGGAAGTATCCTGTGAAGACACTTGATCACCATCCTCGAGTCTCTCTGGTAGACTTTGTGGTGGCCCTAGTGCTCGTTGATGTTTGTCAGCCCTAGCTAGATCAAAAGTATCACATCATGATATCACGTACATTCTCGGAATTGAAACTGGAAAGCTTTCCAGCTCATGACCTTGCCGCCTAGACCTTCAAGTGCGAGCCGCTAGATCTTCACTTGGAAGCCGTCGCTCTCCATACTGAGTTCCACTGGTGACTGGCCATCCTTGATCTGTGCCCACAGCGCTACTCCATAAGGCTTGTGGAGGAGGACAGGCTCTGGCTTTGTTATGATGAATGTCGGCGAAGCTGTATTCTCGTTCCGTCTTTGTTCTTCCTTTTCGATCTTCAGAAATACAAGCGCTTTACATGCATCTGCAGTTCCGGGAATTACAGACTCTGGAAGACTATGGCCTTCCAGTATCTCTAAGAGGTCCTGGCGGGCACGATATCTCGTTAGTGCATCTTCCTCGCCTGGTTTTGCCTGTTTCTTTCTCATGCGCTCTGCGCTGCGTGTTCTCTTTCTAGCAACAGACGTCATATTCTGACCCCTAGCATAATTGAAACGTTTGGCTCGCTTGAATTGGAAATTGCCAATTTTCTTCTCATGACTTGGGAAGTTTCCAGGTGCAGTTCTATTATATATTTCGATAGTGACTCATTCAATGACATATTGATACAATAACAGGAATTATTGTCCTTGAGTTCGAAGTCTTTGATTATGACTAAGTGATTTATCCTCGTTAGAACCATCATACACATACATTACGTACATTAATGTGGTATAGTGACT
Organism: Phaeoacremonium minimum UCRPA7; assembly: GCF_000392275.1. Taxonomy (NCBI): domain Eukaryota; kingdom Fungi; phylum Ascomycota; class Sordariomycetes; order Togniniales; family Togniniaceae; genus Phaeoacremonium; species Phaeoacremonium minimum. The sequence continues at coordinate 935,679 of NW_006920946.1, forward strand.
AATTCGTTAAAAATCTTTTGAACCTACTCATCTCGGTAATGTGTGTCGTGTGTGAAAAGAGTCGGCGCGAGAGACAAATCTAGAAATCGAAGCTAGGACAAATCGGAACCATGAATAACATTGGCTTCCGTTCACATTCTCTCTTGCTCAAGACCATGAGAGGATTGAATATATACTGCCGGAAGAATATATTTAGGTCTTGAGGAGTTCCATAACATGCGCTGCACTCTTTACAGTTCCACGTTACTGTGCTCATGAGCGTTGAATGGCGTCACTCGCTGTGATTATTTGTTGACTAACGAGAGCAAGAGCACAGAATTTAAGCCTGATCTCCGTTATCAGACGAACAACATATAACTACTGCATGACACACCTACGCGACACGCAGTGCTGACAATCCTATTTGACCATGATTCATTTGAGGATCAGCCAGCGCATGCAGCACGTTGAAATCACCGTCAAGTACTGTCAATTCATGCAACGCACTCACGGCTTAATACAAGACTGCGATGACCACATCTAATACAGCAGTGCGAATAGCTAGTTCAGGGTCAACAATTGTTTTTAATAACAGAGCAAACATCATAGCTCTCAATTGTATAGTCACTCAAACAGTCTAACTTCATCAACCGAGCTACCTAAAGTGGCGATCGAGTTTGAACATCGACGACCTTTGTCCAGGGATTGTTCCTCAGGTGGGTCGCCGCCAGACCGAAGATGATACTAGTTCCTTACTTCTTTATCTTCTACATGCAATTCGAGGCCATGTGGACTGAGGGACGTCTAGCAACATGGCAATTCAATCGCATTCGTCTCCGGAATTCGTTGCCGTGCTGAACAACAATCTGTTAGGACGCGATAAGCTTGCAAATCAGTGCTAGCAAGCTCCAACACTATACAGAGATAATTCCCGCAAAACCGGTGAAAGTGTAAGCCGTAAAGCACTTATAGATCTGGCCTCTTTCGGCGTGCGGCACAGTTTGTGAATACCTGACTAGTAACTGTTATTGTCCGAGTTTAGATTGTCGTAGTTGATATCTCGGAGTCCAACTCGGAGTCCAACTCGGAGCGCCTTGTGCCAAGACCATGTGCAATCATTGCTTCAAAGCATCTTTCGAAAGGAGTCTTCTTGTACATTCAGCTTTACGTTGAGTCTGTCAAGGATGCTAGCAATCAGCATACCTGGTATTCTAGCTAATTGCTCTCTCTATAAGAGCTCACGTGCCTTTGTTCCTTCCGTGAAGGTACTTACTAACGGCACAACATCTTAGATACCTTTGTAGCTATGAAGACACTTAAAGAAGGTATCTGGCCTCTCTGCCAAGACCCATGATGCCTTGCTCTCTTATCCAGACAGTTCTGAAGAAGCACTGATTAGTGATTCGATCAGGATGCGCTCCAAGGCCATTGCCACTGCCATGGCCACACTGCTTGTGGCCATCTCGGTTCATGCCGACCACACTGAGCCATGTGCCAGACCTGGCTCCCAAAGATCTATTGCTAACTTCAAAGACAAGATCAAGACTGTTGTGTTCTTGATTATGGAGAACCGCTCTGTCGATAATCTAATGGGCGATCAAAACGTGAAAGGGCTCGACATGCCTCATTTCAACGGACCGTTTTGCAATCCTATTGATATCAACAGCCTAGACAAGAATAGAGTTTGTAGTTGGCCGACCCATTAAAACACCATGTTAGATGATCCGGATTACTCGATTCGTGGTAACATTATCGAGTTCTTTTCGACTTCCATCCCAGATAACGATGCCGTTGCCAATGGTACTCTGACGCCCTACATGCAGGGCTTCATCTGGGAACAGACTCGACTCTATGGTGAGAGTGGTAGCAGGAATGAAACTCAATTCAAGAAGTTATGAATTGCTATACAGAGGACCAAATTCCTCTCATCACGTATCTTACCCATAACTTTGCAATCTTCAACCACTGGCATTCTGACCTTCCCGGTGCAAGTGTTACTTTTCTGTTTTAGATGTGAAAAGTTGTGATAATGTTTCCTTTAAGCCTACTGAGCCTAATCGTCTGTACTCATTATCTGAAACTTCATGGAGTATGGGTAACAACACATTTCGATCACGGCAGCATCCCAGCCCGCCCCATCTTCCAGGCAGTCGACGAGACAGGATTGACGTGGAAGAACTACATCTTTGGCAGTAAGCGACCTTTGGGGTTTATTTTGACCTCTTTTAGCTATCTTTGGGACATTAGAGACAAAGAGACAGTCCGAATCTAGACAGTTACTCTGGAGATATCTCTTTCCAAGCCTTTCACTGCTCTTTCTATGTACTTAAAAATCAATGATTGACTCCAATGTTGTAGCGCAATATTACACGTGGCAACATTGTCAGCATCAGCGAATTCTACACAGACGCAGCAGCAGGCACGCTCCCGAATTTCACCTATCTCACCCCAATTGTTGTGGCGTTGGCACAAACTCCACGCATCCCACCGGCCTCATCAGTGACGGCAAAACATACCTCAAGGGCATCTACGAGGCGCTACGTGCTAGCCCACAATAGAACGAGACTCTTTGGGTGCTGACCTTCGACGAGACGGGCGGTTTCCACGACCATGTCCCACCGCCTAACGCCGTCCGGCCTGATAACCTAGCATATACCGAGACGGTCCCCACGGGAGAGAACTACACCTTTCGATTCGATCGTCTTGGCGGGCGTGTACCTACCTGGCTGATATCCCCATGGGTGGCTCCTCGCGTTGTTCAGAAGGGCCTAAATCGTCTCGGGGAGACAGCCTCCTACTCGGCGAGTTCGCTGATCAGTACGCTTGCGTATCTCTGGGACTTTGAGCCGTTTAATCCGCGCGTCGGGCACGCTCCGATGTTTGGCCATCTCATCTTGAGGCAGATGCGAGATACGCCCGAGACATTACCGGATGGCATTGACTTCAAGTGAACAGGCTTGAGTCGTTGGTTTTCTGGCGATGGGCTACGAAGCCGTTTGTGAAGAAACGGAACCGGCCATCGTGTGTGTGGGATGTTTAGTTGACGTGCTCCAATGTCATGGAAAAGGTTCTTGTCTCGAAGGCTGTTATGAAAATAGTCATGGCGCGCGTCTGAAAGAGCCATCACGGGAGTGAGAAGAACGGGAAGTAGTATGATACTGGGGCGAGCAATACATAGCTGCAAGAATCATGACCTCTAGCGGTGATGAGTCTACCGTGTTCTAGTCCATGGAAATCGAAAATAAGGGCACATAAAGCTAGGTCATTGCTCTAAATGGCTGCTCTGATATATGCATTACTGGCGAGACACGACGACAGCGACCCTAGTCAAGCGCTGGGAAGAGTGTAGCTCAGGATGCCCTCCAATCGAAGCAGTCAATCAATTGACAGCGACCACTCGAGTCGGGCATCAATCGCCATACATACAACACCTACCTGCCTCCTCCCCACACCTCCATGCCATCCCATCCAACGACCGAACCACTCGGAACCGTCGCCGAGGATCGAAAGCCAATGCAAATAGACGTCAAGTCGACATGACATGACATTGACAGTAGCAAACCCCCATGTCCCCCCAAACTTCTCGGAGCCAACCACCGCTGTCAAATCAACACAAGCAACCTAGCCGGCCCAGGATGGCGGCCACATGGCCGATCTAGATGGGGCCGGAACCGAAACGAACGAAACGAAAGCAAGCGAAACGGCTGGCGCGGAAATTGAGTGCGTGGGTTGGGTGCGCGTGCCTTATGAGTGGAGAGAGCGAGCGCATCAGGAATTTTGAACAGCTGTTCCTGCATGACATGGGAAAAAAGTGTGGGGAGGAGGCGACAAGATGGACGTGAACATATATAGATAGGCTGGACGACACCTGCCGACCGTAATCGACCGAGACGTCTGGATCTCCAAAGGTAAATGCGCTGCCGATCCAATATCCATTGGGACTTCGCCTCCGCTTGCGCTCCTTGGGTGTCTGGTAGCCAGTGTATGCATGCATAACATCACTATGCCCGGGGATTTCTCGGCCCGCACAAGCTCGACAAGGGGAAGAGACTGTAATTCAATCACTCGAGAAAATTTACGTTTAGACCGTTTAGACAAGGACATTTCTCTTCAGTCCAAATCAAACCGACAGCAAGTGCAAGCGGTGTTGTTGGCAAGGTATTCAATTGGTGAAGCATAACCAAGGTTTACAGGAAATCTAGACTGAGCCCAGGATATCCAGCTGTGCCTCCTTCCAACCTTTCGTTTAAGTATGCCCATATATCCTCGTCCACTAGCAGGTACAGATGAGAGGCATACCGAGCTAGATTCTTTTGGTACGCAACAATGAAGTTCACAAGGCAGAAGGCATTGAACCAGCCAAGGATGATGACGAGCAGGCCCTACTCCTCATCATCGCCACCAGCGGCGACGCCATTGCCCTCGGCCTCCTCGACCTCGGGTGCGTCTGTAGCTTTCGCAGTGGCCTTGCTGCTAGGGAGGTCGACGGCCTCATCTTCATCCTCCTCGCCCTCTGGCTCCTCGCCATCCTCATCCTCTTCTTCAACCTCAGGCTCTACCTCTTCTTCCTCACCGTTCTCCTCGGCCGGCGCATCGGCGGTCTTTAACTTCTTCTTGGGAGGGGCTTTGTCTGGTTGGAGAGATGTTAGCGGCGCTGAAAGGGGGATGATAGGGTGGCAGACAAAATGGAGAGAGAGATAAACACCAAAGTTGATGCCAAGAGCTAGACAAACCCACTACTTCGAGTGAAGTAGAGCGTCTTCCACCCTTGTCACTTCAGATCAAGTAGGACTGGCTTACCTGGGATGGCACTCTCCTCTTCTTCCTCACCGGCTTCTTCCTCGTCATACTCCTCGTCATCATCATCGTCTTCGACGTCATCTTCCTCCTCCTCATCACTGATATATCTGTTGCTAAAGTTAGCATTGGACTTCGACCCGGCAGCAGCTTACTCGAGCCATCTAAAGGCAAGATGAGAGACACAAGGGCGCAGACACCGTGGAGCTTTGGCAAGAGCTGGACCATATATTACATATGGCGCGATCTCTCGAGAACGAAGCGCCGGTCTGGGTGGTCCAGCGCTGTCCCCGAAGCTCCATGCTATCGGCCCCGATGGTGTCGCATCATCCACGCGACAGAGGAGATGATATAGCGCAAATATGGCCGAGAGATGGGATGACTTACTCTTCTTCCTCTTCACCGTCACTGGGGAGAGAGACCAGCTCTTCCTCCTCGTCTTGCTTTCTCTTGCGGGAAGACATTGTGTGGGTCGGGGTGGGCAGCTGTCAATTGATCAAATGCGAGAGTTTGAGGGTGATATCGATGGGTCCCGATGGATGGAGAGGGAAGTAGGAAGGGAGAGGAAGAGAGAAAGGAGGAGGGAAAAGGCTGTGAAGTAGGGGGAGTTTCGGGGGTGGTGGCCAGCAGTTTGGTGGACAGCTCCCTCAGAAGGGCGAGAGAGGAGAGCAAGGCAGGCAGGACAGAACACGCAGGACAGGGGGGCCGGACTTTGGACTTTGGGGGAGGAGGGGGGTGGGAAAGCTGGACTGGGCTGGGCTGGGAGGAGAGCAGAGCAGAGCAAAGCAACACAGACGAGCGGCGGGAAGGGACGAAGGGAGGGGCAGCTTCCCCCAGCTCCTCCCCATTTCCTGCTGCGCTGAATGTACCTACCATACTGAGGTGTCGCTGGCGCAATCACTAACAGATCGCATCACCTTTTTTGTCCTCAGGCATCATTCTTGATGCGATTGAGGGGAATGACGAGGTACCTCCAGAGTAACTCTTTGCTGGTGGCTGGGGGTGCGAGTGACGGAAGAGTGCCAACGCCGCGGCCTGGCCCGTGCTCCTTTGGCGAGGAGATACCGCCCCAAGTCTGCTATCCTAAGGTAAGGTACCTTGGTAGCGTAGATCACAGCGCAGTCCACAGGGCAGCCGGATCGCTCGATGGAGCTGTTGGTTGGCTGGCGAGTCCAAAAAGGGAGCTCGGACCTCCTCCTATGTTCCATTGTGCTCTTTCCCCTGGTAGACTGGCTTACAGGAAGCTGGTCCGAGCTTTGCAAGAGACCTCACTAAGACGCCCGGAGCAAGCTCCCCAATCACCTCGCACACCCTCTCGCCATGTTGCTCCCACTCCCCCCCAACAATCGCAATTCGTCTTCCAGCGGGCTGCGAGCCAACAAGTTTAGCATGCACTGGACACAGCCGATCACGCTTCCAACAAACGTCATCGACTTTGCCTATCACGTGCAGTGATGTTTGTCTCGATGAGAAGCTTAGGTAAGATCGCTAGATTGAAGCAATCGGAAATGTTGTCGTCGGGGTTTCCTGAGATTCGGGTTCGAAAGAGGAAATAAGAAAGAATGCAAACAGGATGATATGCGGGGATCCTAATTGCAAGACGGACCCAGTGAGCCATTCCCACAATGTCTGTGGGTGCATCTGGTTCTTGCCGCGCTTGCTGACGCCTTTGAATGGAGATGTATCATTGAGTCGGTACAAGTTTTAGGTAGGAAATGTATGAGAGAGAAGAGAAATTAGTCCACCTGCGCCCTCCTGGCCTGCCCAAAGGCTTGGTCAGCTGATCTCACGGAGCAGGTGCGAATTGTACCGGCTTGAAATTGACCGAGGAAAACGAAGGCGAGGAAGGAACAGCGGCTGTGCTATGAGTATCTAGCCTTACGAAGAGAGATGTGCTGTGCCTTATTCTGCCTTTGCACTCTTGGAAATGCTTTTGCCCTGTACCTACCTGGCTACCTAGGTAGATATGAATCGTGTAATAGCACATCATGTATACCATGCAGCTGCCTGAAATTCTGGCGAGAGAAAAGAGGACGACCCGGCCTGTAGTAGGCAATTCGACTTGAGGCTATCGCGATCCTCTCGGGTCGTTAAGGCGCAAACGCGAAGCATGAAGGTTCGTGTCGACAAGGAGGAAAAGCGGGAGACGGGAAGGTAATCTTAGTCCAGAAGACGATTACACTGCGGGAGGGAAAACGTGGCTGGCTACGGCCAATAGCAGCCTTGTGGTTTCCCTATTATTTCCCACTTACGTCCAGCGTTCTCATCAGGTCGGTCAGGTACGGCAAGTACGGGTACCTCCCTCTGGCCTTGATCCTCGGTCCTTCCCGCAATCGTCGCTTTTTCTGACTTAGATCGGTTTGGGCAGTCGCGTCTCCCAACGCGTTGATGTAACCCCCGCAACGCCAGATTGCAACTCAAAGAGATCTGGGAAGGTGAGAATTGACAACGGCTTACCGCCCAAAGGCGAAAGGACGCAACATCGTCGCAAACAGTAGGGGGGGAGCAAACAACCAGGCCGAGGCATGTTTTGGTCGTGAGAAATGACACTGCGACTTCATGATGATCTGTGCTGGGGTGGGGGGGGGCTGTGGTGCTCATGGGCAAAGGCAAGCACCTATCATGAGTACGGAAGTATAAGACCTGGCTATGGGCCTGCATCACTAATCGCGCCACAGCAGATACAGTGCTGTCGTCAGATGCCCAGCCGGACTAACGGCCATCACTTGAAGGCGTTGCGAGAGGGTCTGTCTGAGACATCCACGCCGAACGAACCGACATATGTCGGTGAAAGCCACAGCTCGCCTATCTGATTGATGCTCATATGGCCCCGGAGGGTTTATCTCGACTTATCTGACGCTTGGGCAGATTGCATGTCTTGAATCCGACTGCACATGGCCCTTGCCCCAATTCCCCCGACATTCCTCTGGCGGGATCTAATCTCTCCCAAAGTGCGCTTCCCACGTGGCCACCAGATGCCTTCGTAGGCCAGAAAGGCCTCGCGTCGGAAATTGCTGGACGGCTGGCGCTGCAACTATAGAGGGAAGCAGGCACTTGCTCGCTTGATAATTCAATCTACGCACCTGGCCAGACTGACCGGCGTGGAGCTGGATTATGTGGCTGCAGACGATAGTGGATAGCGGAATGGACACCCAGCTGACCTCTCTTTGAAAGTTCGTGCTCCGACGCGTCACGCATGCCATCAGGCGATAACATTGATGGAAGGAGAGAATTCGCCAGGCTCGAAGCGATTCCGAACGCAACAATTGATAGCCGTCTGGAATATGCAGCAGCTCAACTTGATTTGGTTGAGAAAACTCCGGGTGTCAACCAGCTTTTCCAGAAAATCTGTCCTTGGAAAGAAGCTGCCAGGGTGTTTGGCTTCCTCATCTTCCTAACCATTGTTGGGCAGGTAGGGGTGACAGAGGGGTAGATTATTACCTGTTAGAGAGTTAGCTCAGGCACCGAAGGGCTCCGGGAAAGCCTCGCCGGTGCCCCTGACCCGCGGCGCTGGGACAAATCTTGGAAATCTTCCAGGGGTGCGCCGCGGCCACCGGGGCGACCTGCATGAAAAAAAGGGCCATTGAGGGAGAGTGAAGAGACAGAGGTTGGGCTTCGCTTATGACCGAGAGACTTCATAATCCACATCGTCGCCTTTTCAACGAAAGAAGCAACTAAGATCTGACGATGATTGTTGATATTGCGCGAAAACAAGTGGACATTGGGTGGATATTATCAGTGTAGCCCTGCATTGGTGGTTGATAATGCCCTTATAGTAGGCTGCTGGCTGATTCCAGGCGGAGCAGGATTTCACTGAAGGGTGGGTGAAGTAAGGCGGTGCATGAACTGCCCGGTTGAGCTGTGAGATCTGCGCTTCATGAAATTACCAACCCTGGCAACATTTCGTCAGGCCGAATTTTCTGGCTCCTGATCCGTCCTCCTCACTAAGAAGCAATTGGACAGAGGAGAGAGATATAGAACGTAGAGGAATAACATAGTCTCAAGAGAGTGTGTAGGCTTCCATCTGTTCTCCTGAATTCAAGTTAGCTAGATCTGAGTATCTTATGCGCACAGTCACCGTCGATGCGGGATAGACGCAGGGCACGAGCAGCGTGTCATCATGGTACGGCTTAGTTCACACTGAATCTGAGACCAGCTCAGATGTCATAGCACGAGGACCCAGCACTGTCGACTGTCTTGTCCCCCGCGATCCATCCGTCACTTTTTTCTCTCTCTCTAGCCGGGGGACGAACAACCTGGACAACAATACTATGCAGTAAGCACCTACGTAACGCGCCGCCCGGGGACTAAGTAAGGCGCAGATGCAAATCTTCATTTCAACATTGCCGTCATCGAGGCCTCCTTGCCTATTCTTTTTAAAATCACAGTCCGCAAATAGGATCGGGATGCGGTCGGGGAATAGCCGCAGCGCCGCAATAACCTTAAGTTGCCTGCAGTCAATTTAACTCAAACCCTACTGCCATGATGCTGCAAGTGCAGTGACTGACGAGTATAGCATCGTCTAGAATCATAACCTATCACAGCGCACTTTCCCTTACTTGCTTCTTACAAAACTATTCCGTAAAATTTCAATTCGGGACTGCAACGGCCTTGCTGGGAATCTGGCGACGAGATTTCGAGTGTTGAGTGTGGCTTACCATGCAGTACATCATGACACCTGACTGCAATGGAATGCTCAGTATGTCATCGTGTTGTTTGACAAACTTCCTGTTCCTATCAAGCATTCCTGGGTCGGTTATTTTAAGCCGCTGGCCCTTTGTCACGACCTTGGGCTGTTTATCTTCGCCTCTGAAACCTGTGTCAGACCTGCTACTTGTGACCCTATCCAGATATGTCTGCTCATTACGTCGCATTGTCGACTGCCGACATGAAGCTGGATGCTCGATATTAGATGGAGCCGCGTGAGAGACAGTACAAGGTCACAACAGCTGTTAGCCCAAAATTTCCCAGAGTGAAGAGAGGGCACTTTCTCCCTCAGTAGAGTACATCAAACTCCGGGGGCGGAAAGAGGGTGGAGAATACCACGAAGGAGGTAGCGAAGGGATCCCTGGCGAGAGCCCACACTCCTGCGTAGTAGTGCGGAAAGGCCAACCTGAGGAGTTGTAAGTAACCCTGGGAATCCCCGTCCACCGTCGCGTCACTAGCAAACAAGCCATCCCGTTCCTCATTTTCCCAGTGTGGGTGGTACTAAACAACCCGGCGCGTCTCCAGGCGAGTGCAGCATACATGCAGTAGCAGAGGTACATACAGACAATACACATTACGCACACACGCACACACAAATGAAATGAGAAAAAAAGGTCAATGGCGTGTCCACCGCGAGTGTCCCTCACTTCCGTAATTATCAGCCTTAAGTCAAGTCAGGTCAAGGTATGCATAGCGTGTGGTGCTGCTAGGTAAAGGGAAAGAAAGGCATTAAGTTATACATAACATACATATGTCGTCGACCGGCCGTCCGTGCCTCTTCCCATCCTCCCCCAACAGCACCAATTGTCACGCCAAACAAAGCACACCCGCCGTCCGACTCTACGATAGGAGGAAGAGCAGAGCTCTGATGCCATGGCCGGGGGAGTAGACCTCGACGGCGACCCGGCGGCCACTGGGGGCTATGATGTTAAGCGCCAGCAGAGCATGAGAAACCGAGAGTTTGGCCTGTATGCTTCCCGGGTGCGCCAGGAGCCGACGAAACAGCAGCACGCCTCAGATTTGCCTGTGCATGTGCCTGGCTGGCTACCCCAGCACGAGTACCAGCAGGAGCAGCACCAGCACCCGGTATTAGAAGAAAAAGAAGAAGAAGAAGAAGCGTACGAGGAAGACGAGCACGAAGACTTTAGCCGTGCAAATACCCATGCGCAGGGCCATGCGCAGGCACATGCTCATGCTCATGCATATGCATATGGCTACGCATCCCCTCCGTCTTCAGATTACTATCATCAGACGAATTCCTCCTTTTCTCACCAACAGGGCGACTACGACTACCGGCGCGACGAGAATTACGATTTCGACGACGACTTTGTAGCGTCGCCCGAGGCGGGCGGATTTTACAGCAGCCCGCCAGCGGTTGGCGGCAGCTTCAGCAGCACCAACATGGGCACCGGACTTGCTCCACAACTGCCCCCGTTGCCAATCTCGCCAATATCCCCTCGATGGGATTCCCTCGTGCACAGCGCCACGGTCATTTACGACAAAAATTCTGCGTCGTCCGCTGCAGCTGCAAACAATCATAATAATGACCTAATAATCCCGACTGCGAGAGAGTCCTTCGACGAGGAGCAGCCAGCAGCCTCCGCGCCTGTCGCCCGCTCTCCAGTGGCGTCCAGCTTCCCCAAGCTGCTGCTGCAGCAGCACTCGCACCACCATCACCCTTTCATTCCCGAGGACCACCCTCTGGACCTGGAAGCAGCTCGACCGGAGAGGCGACATGAGCTGCCGTCGCCTGTAACAACGCCCACGAGCGTCTCCTCCAGGATGTTCCGGCCGGACAGCCGACAGGCAGGGGAGCCCGACAGTTTCAACTTTTCTCGACCCCGAAAACCGAGCGTCAAGAGCAGCAACTACAATTACCAGCCAGCTTCTGCGCCGCCGTCTCGTCCGCCCACAGCCAATACCTCCTTCTCGCACGAGCCAGCCCATCAGGTCGAGGTAACAAGCCCCAGGAGCCAGGCCTCCCACCCGACCTCCGCCAGCGCTCGGTCCCGGTCTCGAGGGTATTCGATATCATCTGCTCAGTCCTCCAGCACCATTGCCTCTGTTTCTCTCCCTCACATGCACTCCTATGAGCACCTCCGTAGCAAACGCAATCCCTCGTCCTCCACAACTGCTACTACCAACACCACCGTGGGCACCTCGCCAACCCCAGCACCCCAGTCCCAGTCCCAGCCATCCATAAAACTCACTCGACACCATGACCAGCAATTGCCTTGGATGAACGAAGAGGAATTGCGTTCCAGCTACAGAAGTCAGCTCACCTCGTCCACAGCTCAGGGCAGCCTCTTTACCTCGAGTGCCCATGAGCGGTCGAGCGTCCTGACAAAATCGAGTTCCGTCACCAGTGCCAGCTTAAACGCCTACTACTGGGGCCCCAACGGAACTGGCGCCCACGACGAGAATCTCAGTGCGGATGACGTGCTAGGCATGTACGAAAAGGGATTTGCCGACGACAGTGCCATGGAGGACAACGATAGGCACTCTGTCAACGACGAAGATACACAGGAGATTGATATGGGGGACGACACCACAAATCTGGATGCATTCAGACCTGCCACTACGGCATCAAATACTGGAGTCAGGGATCGACTGCTCGAGGCCATGAGTGAGCCCCTTCTGGTACCGAGTAATAGTCTTGCTATCCCTGGTGCAGATGGACATGTGGTGCGTGACTCAGGTGCATTCTTCCGCAACTCGGGGCTGCCTTCATCTGTGCCAAATGACATTGGCATGAGCCTTGCAGAGGAGGCAGCTAAGGCTGAAAAGAGGAGGGAACAGGGAGGAGGACGCACGAGGTGGAACCACAGCATAGATGACGAGGAGTTCGCCCTTAAGCACGACTCTGCGAAAATGCTCGAACAGCAGACCGACGACTCACTGTTGATCCTGGAACCAGAGCTACCACGAAGAAATTCTGCACGCATCAACACACCATCACCCTCACCATCTCAACCACAGATTGAAATCCGGGAGTTAGCGGTCAAGGACGATCGTTCTTCCGCCCCATCAATAACCAATCTTGTTCAAGGTGCACACGAGCAAGATGATCCCGATTCGAGAGACCGATATGGTTTCAAAAAGCAGAACCAGTACATTACGCGTGAGCAATATGATCAATGGAACTCGGGATACTCAGAGTATCTCGCAAGACGGCGGAAGAAGTGGGTTCAATACCTGAAGGAGAGCGGGCTTATGACAGATGATCCTGGCCGCTTCCCACCGCCATCAGCCAAGACTAAACGGTTCATCCGAAAGGGCATTCCGCCTGAATGGCGTGGTGCTGCGTGGTTCTACTACGCCGGTGGACCAGCTATCTTGGCGAAACACTCTGGTGTGTACGATGAGCTCGTCCGGAGAGCTGATCGCGGAGAAGTCAAGACGATCGCGAAGGATGATATCGAGCGAGACCTTTACCGCACGTTCCCGGACAACGTCCGATTCAGAAGGCCGCCGCCACCGGGAATCAATGGGAAAGCCACTCCCGAGACGCCTCTGCATAGTCGCAATCCGTCTACGCAGTCGGCAAATCCGACCCCGAGGCTACCGGGGACAGAGCCCGAAATCATTGCTTCACTCCGCCGAGTGCTCTCCGCATTCGCCATTTATAACCCGAGGATAGGGTACTGTCAATCATTGAACTTCCTTGCAGGTCTTCTTCTTCTCTTTGTCGAAACCGAGGAGCAAGCTTTCTGGCTGCTTAATATCATCACCCGAGTCTATCTTCCCGGCACTCACGAAATGTCTCTCGAAGGGTCCAAGGTGGACCTGGGTGTGCTGATGTCTGAGCTGCGCACGTGCCTCCCCGGTGTCTGGACGAAAATATCCGACGACGGCTCCGGCAAGAAGTCCAGACGAAAGGACAAAGGGGCGCCTATCGGCGACGACAGCTTGCCACCGGTCACACTCGCCCTGACGGCGTGGTTCATGTCATGCTTCATCGGCACGCTGCCCATCGAGTCGACGCTGCGCGTGTGGGACGTCTTCTTCTACGAGGGCAGCCGCACGCTGTTCCGCATCTCGCTGGCCATCTTCAAGCTGGGCGAGTCGGAGATCAAGGCGATGTCAGATCCTATGGAGATGTTTGGCGTCGTGCAGTCCATCCCCCGCCGTATCATCGACGCGAACCTGCTCATGGAGACGTGCTTCAAGCGGCGGAGCGGCTTCGGCCACCTCACGGCCGATGTCGTCGAGGAGAAGAGGCTCGAGCGCCGGGTGCTGGCGCGCAGCGAGCGCGAGAGGCTCCTGCAGGCTGCTGGGACCGCGGACCTCAAAGTCCAGGTCGCGGGGGTCGCGGGCGACCTTGCGTCTGGCGAGTCTGGGTTCGGCGACACGGTCAGGAGGAAGGGCACTTTGTTCGGCAGGAAGAAGCAGCTGGAACGGCCCCGTTTGGCGGAGATCTAGGGCCTCAAGATTCGGTCCGAACTACGGCAACTCGCCCGGCGAGCACAAGGGCCTCGGAACCACATCGCACAAGCCACATAAAAGTTGGGACGTGGATAATTGTCCGAATTACACTCTACGGGCAAGGGTAACAATAATGTCTTATACACACACATACACATACACGTACACACTAAAGGGAAAGGGAGCATTGTAAAAGTGAGCATCGCGAGGGATGATGGCGTAACGTACGACTTTTCACAGTACAATCAAGTTCTTTTGTTTGGCATTGCATCGCATCAGGGAGCCTCGGTGGCTTTGCATACAGGGCTATTGGTTAGAGGGAAAACAGATAAGATAGGGAAATGCTCGCGCTCTGAGCTTAGATACGAAGAGCTGAATATATGGTCTGAAAGCGATTGTACAGTTTGCTGTCACTTCCGAGGTGTTCTATCATTACGTGCCGTGCCTGTGAGTCAACACGAGCGCGCAGTCATCGAATCTCTACAACACACTCACACACTAACATGCCATATTCATGATTGCAAAACGCAAAGTGATGCCATTCCGGAGTTTACTGCTGACCTTCTAAACCCCTAGAACACACCGTAAATGCCGTAGACCCTGATATGGAGAGAGAGAGAGAGAGAGAGAGAGAGAGAAAAGCGCACACTGCAACGCCGAGAGTACATGGACCAAAAGATACCGAAGACGCAGACCTGTGCCACTGCTTACAGGCCCCTGAAGGCCTGCAGACCCCTAGAGCGGCACCGTCACCACCGACAAACCACCTTGTGCGTAACAGACAAGGAGTGTAGCCAGTTCCCCCCCGCCGCTCAGCTGGAGCTCGCTGCCGCCGCCTCCTTGGCCGCCGACGCAGCAAGCGCATCGAACTTGACCGCGCCCTTGGCGTAGCGCGAGACGTAGTTGCGCGCCGTCTTGTCAAAGTCCGCGCGCTTGTTCTTGTACTCGTCGGCGATGCGGGCCTCGAGGGGGTCGTCGGGCTGGGGCTCGATCAGCAGGCCGCGCACGGCCTCGAGCACGCCGAGCAGGCGGCTGGCGGGCTTCCAGTTCTCGGGCTTGAGGGCGCCGAGGCAGATGTTGCCGAGGCTGTCGTTGGTGACGTTGGGGTGGTAGATGCGCGTGGCGAAGGTGACGAGCGGCGGCTTGAAGGGGTAGTCGGCGGGCAGGCTGACGACGAGGCCAAAGGTACCCCCCGCGTAGACGGTGCTGGGCGGCCCGGCGAGCGTGATGTGCCACTTGTGGATGTCGGACTCGTTGGCGAGCTCGATCTTCATCCCCGCGGGCGGGTTGGCCATGCAGTCGGCCAGCTCCTGTACGGGCACGCAGGCGAGGTCAGCTGGGCTGGAGAGAGAAAGGTAGAGGTTTGGTGGTGAGCTCCCAAGGGGACTGAAGGGGGTTCCTCACCTTGGAGATGCGCTTTTGGCTGGTCATCTTGGGCAATAGATCGTGTCTTTTCGTCTGATCGACGTTTGCTGCTCGTATGGCACGGAGCAGTGTTGCCCGTGTGGAATCGTCTTTCTGTTTGTAGTGTAGGTACTGGGATGATCACCAGGAGCTGTTTGTGCAGCGGCCCGGGAAGAGTGACATGAAGGAGCGGAGCACACAAGACGAAGACGAAGACGATGACGAGGCAGAGACCAAATAAGGGCAAGCAGGCAGGCGGAAGGAAGTAGTAGAAGAAGAGGAAGAAGACGTTGTCGTTGTCGTTGTCGTTGTCGGGCAGACTGACTGCGTGTTCTTGTCTTGTGCTGCGTGTGCCCCGTTTGGTTGTCTGCGTTTGTCGTTTGTCGTTTGTCTGTCGCAGGTCCGCGGTGCAGGTGCAGGTGAGGCTGTCAAGGTGGGGTGGGGGTCCAGGCTGTGATGAAGCTACCCTCCTACCTTAGCAAGCTGCTGGTGGTTGGGCGGGGCAAGGCAGGCAGGCAAACACCAGCGGAGGCTAGCTAGCTGGGCAGATACTAGAGATGCCTAGTAGCTCTTGTTTGGTGGGGTTCGCGCCGTGCCGGTCCAAATTCAAATTCTCAGGGGTTCTCAGGTGGCACTTCAGCTCTTCTGGTGTTATCCCACTAATAAGTGAGTGAGTGGCATTGGCCGATCCATCGCCATTCATCGTATACGCACCACATATGCATCATGTTTGCTCCTGTGGCGTTACCGTGCATGACATGGAGCCTCATTCAGATGGAAAATCAGTAGCTAACAGGACGGAAAGCCATCCGTTAGGTAGTGTCTCTTTCACGGGCAACAACATAACACCGGCAAAGCGTGGTGTCTGGTTCGTGAGTGAGTCCTCTCGCGCTCTATCAAGGGGTTATCCTAGTGATGAGGGAGGAAATAGAACAATGGTGAGGTCCTTATCAAAATACCTGCCGCATGCAGACATCGGACACATATAATGCGAGCTTGCCGTGGGAGTCATCCGGCAATCTGTAATCCGGACCCGTCGAGATCCCCGCCAAGGCGTGCTGGAGATCGACGATAAAAGTCGCCTACGTCCGCTCCCATCTACTTGCGAGTTCATCAAGTCATTTCGAGAGTGCTGGGTTGGATTCGAATAGCGCGACGTTCAAATGTACATGTGAAGAAGATGGCTTCTCCCAATGCCACATTCACGCTTCAGCATGCGGTCGAAGCTGATATCCCCACACTCGTCTCCATCGGCGACGAAGCCTTCAAGGCTGACAGACACACTCAGCTGAAGGCGGCGCATTCTACCACACCCTACGTCCACTCTGCTAGCATGCCCGAAACTTTTGCCTCTTGGATCAGTTCGCCTAGGGAGAAGTTGGAGTTCATCAAAGCAGTCGATACTCAGTCGGGAGAGATCTTGGGGTTCATCTGCTGGTTCAAGCGCTTTCAGCCTGCGGCAAGCCAACCAGCTGAACCTAAAGAGACTTCAGCAGAGGAAGATGGGTCTGAAAGTAGAGAGGTCACCGAAGTAGCCGAACAAAAAGCTACTGCCGAGGAGGTAATTGATGTTGCGGAGGAAGCTGACGGGCGGCTTGAGGTGCAACCCGAGACAGTGGAGTCACAACAGAGACTGGCGCGAGAAGAGGCATACAAGGAAATGACGGGCATGACAACCGATCATCTTGCAGAGTTCCAGAAGAAGATCATGGCCAACGGAGCTCGGTGTATGATCATTGTCGGCATCTCTGTGCATCCAGATCATCAAGGCCGGGGCGTGGGGTCGGCGCTGGTCAAGTACGGGACAGATATCGCCGACGAAGAAGGAGTCTTCTGCTGGGTGCACTCGAGCGAGGCCGGAGTGAGAAACTTTGTGAAGAGTGGATTTGTCGAAGTCGACCATCTCACAATTGATCTGGATTACTGGGCGGAAAGGTTCGGCGTAGGGCCACCTCCAGCTGACGCAGCAGATGCTGACGATGGGACACCGGCATGGGGACCTTATACCCTGAGATACTTTGTCAGGCGGGCAAAGGGAGCTTGGGGAAGTTGATTCTTGTTCGTGCTAACTACCTGTTTTGGAGAGATGATCGTCTATGGCGCGGTGAGAATTAATCTGTAATTTACCGATACTCTATAATATCTTTGAGAGTCTCCGGGCCTCAACACGATATCACCAACGAAATAGCATATTACATGAAGAGCATCATGACCACCCATGTCGCCAACAACGCCGTAACCTGTACGCCTCCCGCAATAACAGTCCTCGTAGCCGCGTTGGTAGACTCTTTCGACTCCGTCTTAGCCGAATCACCCGAAAAGAACTTCACATCAGCCCTCTGGACACCAAGCTGCGGCATCTGACTTCCGTCAACGCAGAACTTGGCTGGATCTGTCCACGTCGCGTCGACCGCTCGCTTCCACACCTCCTCGGGGCCGTAGATCATGGGCGCCGTGTAGAAGAAGCGGCAGTTCGCCGGCTGATAGAGGAACTGCAGGGGCGTCTCCGCGTCTGTCATGGAGAACGCATTCTTGCCGTTCACAGCACCAGGGCTGTCAGGGTTGGCGGCTCGGCTGATGGCATAGCCCTCCGCAATGATTCCCAGTTCGGTGCCGTTCAATGCCTCTTGCTCGGACTCGGGGCTCAGGAACATGACGGCGGATGCAGCGGCGGAGATCTCATCTAGGGGGAAGACTTGTGCGCCCTCAACTCCGGCGACAGACTGCATCTTCCCGGCATTAGGTCGACCACCCACAGCAACAGTCTTAATGTTGAGCTGATTGATCATGAGATAAGAGAAGAGGGTACACGTCGATGAGCATGCAGCGTCCGTGAGGATCACCACATTCTCTGGCTCGAAGACGGCCGGAGGTGGGTTAGCACGGTTGCCGGTCCCCGTGAGGTTGAACGTGGAGCTTGTGTCATTGAGCGGTGTCTGTTGATACGCCGTGAACCTATCACGCTGTAGAGTCACAGGACTGAGAATCTCATCGACGGTCGTGAGGTTCGCACCGTCTGGACTAAATACACCGCCGGGAATGAGGTTGCTGACAACAGAGCTCTGTTGCAGCACCGCGAGTGCGAATTGCTCGTCCGTGGTAATATTAGATGAGTCGACAGTAAGGATTTGGTCTTGTAACGATGCAGCAATCCGACCCATCTTCTCTAGACTCTCACTTAGTCTCAAGTCGTGCGCTTGGAATGGCTCAACGTCAGGGAAGATCTGTTTTGCGTCAGCACTTTCTGATCGTTTCAAACCGGCATTTACATGTACATACTTGGATGAAAAGCTCATAGCCGGCGACAACAAAGCCGCCACCATTTGCAGTTACATCAATGACAAGCTTTGTTTTGCCTGCCTCTTTGGACTTGGCCAAGAACTCCTCCAAAGTCGACTGGAAATTAGTCAGGTACTCGATGGTATCAAAGGTTCCGAAAGGTGAGAAGCCGAGAACGGACAAGACAGCAACGTCATCATAGCCAGTGCCGTTTAAAAAGTAGCCTGCTGTCGTGTTTGAGCCGCTGTCTCGAATGACCGGGAATGGGAATCCCTGAATTGTTGGCTCGGGCGCGGCAAGTGTTGTTGCGGTCTCTGTGCTGCTTGCTGAACTAGATGTCGAGGTCGTCGAAGACGCTGCCTCCGCTGCCAGGCTGAGATCCGGGTTACAGAATCGCTGGTAGTAATCCTCGCCGGTCACGACTCCAGTGAAGTTTGCTCCCGGTCTGATGATTGCGAAGCTTTCCGCCGTCTTATTCTCACCGTTGTCATAGGTGAACGTCGTTGAGGGTCCTTGATAAGCAAGCGATGCTCCGACGATAGGAAGCGCGTCCGGCGTCGCGTAGGTCTGGAACTGAGAGTTCCACTGTGAATCAGGGTCCTGGAAGCTGCTGAATTTGAGATCCAAGCCTTCGATAACAGCAGCAGCATCCTGACCGTTGATTTCAACAACAGCCGCTGGCATGGCTGCGTCTCCAGTCGGCAATGTGTCGTTCAGGTCGGCTGTGCATTGTAAGACGGGGTTCGGTCAATTCAAATTAGACGGAGCTTACCATAATGATACAGCTTGGGGATCTCTAAGCCGTCTCGAGAGACCGACACAAGATCAAATGCTAGGCTATTCCTAAACGTAAAGCCTTTGAACACATCGGGACGGAAAGCAAAGTGGCCATCATGAGCTGACGCGAACAATTCGACAATCGCAAGCCCAAACTCATATTCACTTAGAAAGTCACCTGCGTCAACTTGTGTAGAGATGGTGTCCAAACCCGCTTCTATGTCCACTGCTGGGAGCATATAAGACGCTGGAGGATCCTTTAGCCAGGCCAATGTGCTCTGCCATTGCACAAATGCCTTTATGCTGTTGATGAGCTTCTGTGCTGGCTCGACCTTATTCGGCACAGTCTGCAAACAATCATATGCGATTGACGCAGCTACTGTGGGTGTCGCTTAGAGCGGAATATCGTGTTAGTAGGGTGATGACTTCTCCCGGATCGTGAAGTGTTTCAATACATACCAGCTGGGTCAGCAGCGAGCTGCGCGTCCGTCGCAGAAGCGATCTTGGCACAGGCATCCGGTGCGACTGTTGTCTCTGGAGGCGCCGTGAATTGAGGTGCTGGTGATGCGAGGACACCAGCGACGCCAAGAAGGTTCAATAGCACAGCTATCCTCCAGCCTGCGGAGTGCATCTTGGACAACGTAGGAGAGCAGCGGCAACCAGGCCAACTGCCAAATTAATCTCACGACGATGAGTGCAGAGCATCCCTAAGGGCGAGAAACGGCGGTAGAGACATTATAGATAGCCATAACATTTTGCCAAGAAGCGCAGCCCAGTTGTGCTACCAGGATGAAACGCGAAGCTATCTCCAACACCATCGAAGTTCCCCCTTGCTCGGGTCGCATTGTGGTCCATTCTCGAAGAGATTACCCTATTTACGATCCGATATTGGAGTCGACCACGCCTTATCAGGTAGATCCGACATCTTGGGGAGAAAAGTAAGCGGGTACAGATGCTGCCGGCCACCTGGGTAAGGTCATCGTAGCTTGGTTGCGAGAGGATTCGGTCTCCACGCTCTCCGAACCGCTCTCTAGGGACAAGGAGTCAATTCTCATACACAGAAAGTTCATGCACATCTGGTTCTATGGATCGGTAGCCAGACCTTACAGGGCATCCCTGGGCTGATCTTCCGCAGATCAAGCGACCTACGCACGGGCGACTGCCGCCCCGGCATGGGGTGTGGGTGCAATGCGACTCTTCTAATAAATTATGATGCCAGAGCAAAAACAAGGCTTTTGATAGGATGTCCATAATTATAAGCTTACTTTTAGTCGAATTCTACAGGTCTTATAGAAACAAATCTAAAAGGTGTGTTCAAATCCTGCTGAGTTGCCTCAAAGCGGAAATCGAAGAGGCTACCACAGCCCAACTACTCTTTGATACCGAGACGAATAGATTAGGGAGCAAATTTGGCTTGACTGATATGTATACAAACACCAAAATGTGTCAGATAGGAGACTGATCTTATACAATCTATGAAATAATTCGAAAACAAGGATCTGAACTTGGGGTTTTTCTTACAACTTCAAAGAAGCCTGTACCTGCTGATAGCGCCGGCACAAGGTCTTATCTTCTATTATCCATCATAATTGAAGGCCAACAGCTCCATCATTGCAGAAGAGCGTCTTACTGTATGAACTAAGGATGGAGCCCTATCGGAAGATAATGACGTCCCGTGTGGTTCACGGCCTTGGCCTGTTTCCTGACCTTGACTAAGAAAGCTGTTATAAAAGCTAATAAATCGAATCAGTCAGGACTTCAACCCCATTTAACGGCATTGTAACCAGAGGGTCGAGAAGTGTTCTGGTACTCTTCAACTCATATATGGTAGTGCTCGCTAAGGGAAAATGCACAACACCGATATCCTTTGAATGATTGTTTTTGGCAATTTGAGTCTGCCCTCCGCTTGAACCAGCAACTCTATGCGAGAGGTAGCTGAGCTGTCATAAAAGCCTAGAAAGCTCTACCGTTTTCTATGACGCCAATGAGCCTGTGCGAAGGGTTGGGGGAAGTGGCACGATTTTGCATCATTACTGGGCTGTTGGGGGCGGGCTTCGCCGAGGAGACCATGACCCAAGACTTACTCCACTCAACACAGTTTGTCGAATCAATCGCTTCAACGACAATGGCTTCCGCGAATAGCCTTTCCGAAAGTTCGCCGTGTTCCACTGAGGCGGGATGGTCCCGAACCCCTGTAAACGGTCTTCTTCCTCCGTTTTGACGGGAGTAGCGGGGAACGTCTGTCTGCCGTTCCGCCGTGCACGCCTTAAAGCTGTGGGGCGTATCAGGACCGTAACCTCCGTGACCACAATGCGAAGGAAATGTGGCAAATCGGCATGACATCTCTCTCATTCATGACAGCGTACGTTTTTACACCGTAAGGAGACCCTGGCTTGTGAATTGGAGACCATTCTTCATTCGCCCTTCCAATGCCGCTTCCCTCCGAATCAACTACAGCTAAGCCCGCCTTCTCGAAGGCTCCTTCTGGGCGGCAGGTCATGTGGTTAGCAAGTCTCAAGGTTCGCGCCAAGTGCATTACCGGACCTGAGGCAGTCGCTCACTCAGGGACCCATCATGCAATTCTCTCCCTATAAGAAAGACCCGACCATATCGGATTGCCGGAACACTCGCCAACCACTCGCCCGAGGCTTCCATGGAATCGCAAAACAAAAAGCCAGCTGTCCAATCCGGCCTTTCTCTCTGTCAAATGACACGACGACCCAAACGTTGAAATGGACCAAAACTACTTCACTGACGAAGGCACCGAGGTAAGCAGTCATGTCTTCTATCAAGGCACGGGATAAACGGTTAGCGCCTGTTGGGCACTACGAAGCACGCTGTCGACCTAAACACAACAACGAGGTTTAGCCTTGCCTTTTCAAAGAGTTTATTTGACAAAGTCGACAATATTTGATCGGCGAACGATGCGTGTTGGAGATGATAGGCATTGTATATCCACGAGGCAAGCTACCTGCCTCGCCAGTTCAATGCCTTTTCCAACAGCTTGTTAAGCCATCGGTTTCATTTAAACATCAAATGGACCAGCAGCATAGTCTACCTCCTACATTTGGCTTATGATTTGCTGGAAGAGGCTTTGAAAACCACAAGCTGACCTAGGACTTCTGCTAGATACCCTTGCGCTCCCACCTGACCCCCACGCTCGAAGACGTACCAAGCGGGCGGTACGCTATGTCGTCATCCTGGGGAGCAGGAGATACTCAGTTGGGTGACCAGAGCTACTACGGATCATCTGATCAGTATCACGACATATCAGCCACCGATTACCTCTCATACCTCAACAGTGGAGAGACGTCCTACCCTGTGGGAGATCGAGTCGCCGCGGGAGATGGCTTCTTTCCAGATACACTGGAAAAGGATGATCCTCAGGGGTACTGGCCTGCGTCTGGCTGTGTCACAACTAATGGGCTCCAGTCAGCAGTATTAAGGCAATCTAGGTTGTCATCGCTGGACTATTCCGATCACCAGGCCATGAGTTCACAACCAAATGGCGATTTCGTGTCGCCTTCTCTACTAAATGCTGACACCGACCCGGATTCGCCCTTTCCAATGGAACAGAGCACATCGGACAAGTCGGGTACTGCACCGTATGAAAACGACACAGAACGCTTTTCCCCGAATGAAAGGATCGCAATCTTGCGAGGACACGGTGGTGCAATGAATCCCGGTGGTAGCGAATTATCTAAGAGCTCATTAAGGGACCGCTCGTCTAAAGGCGCGCAGCGCAATAACGGTCAGACCAACGGATCTCCGAGGTCCAAAGGGAAAACTGGCTCAACCACTTCTCCGCCTGGAGGAGGAGAGAGTCTTATCCAGCTACGAACTGCTTCCCGAAAAGCAAAAAGGACTTCTGCATCATACAAACCTGCCACTTCGCCAGAAGAAGAGAGAGCTCGTAGCAGTCACAATCAAGTCGAAAAGCAGTACCGAAATCGTCTCAACCATCAGTTCGAGCGTCTCCTTGCCATTTTACCAACGCCAATTGACGAAAGCGGGGGGGTTGAGGGCGAAGATGCTGCAAGAAATTCTGATCGAAGACTCAGCAAGGTGGAAGTGCTAGATATGGCTCGACAGCATATACAAATGCTTGAAAGAGAAGCGTCAGAATTGGAACAACAGAGGCAAGAGTTGGTGAGTAGCATCGGGAGGATGACAGAGTCTGTGAGGACTGGCGAGCCAAGGCTTGGGCCTAATGTCGCCGGTATTTAATGTTGGTAGTTGGCGTTTCTGGGATATGGCGAGTTGGTGCAGGGAATTTGGGGGTTTTAGTTTTTCGCAGCTTGAAAAGGGGTTGTTGTCCTTGTCCTTCCAAGCGGGACGTGCGGCTTCGGCGTTCAGGTCAGTGACCTGATGGAGCACTAATGGACTGATGGGATGTAGTGTCGTATCTTCACGCTGCAGTCTACACTTCATCAATATATAACTTCAAATATTGGTCAAACATAACTGGATATCAACGAGGCAAACGATTCGCCTGCTCCAAGTCTCTTATCATTTCCCTCCACAGAACTCCCTTTATTCCAGGCTGTTCCGCGAGACCAACCTCCTTCAACCACTGACACACTGCCTTGAAATCTCGCCTCGGTCGCCTGTTCAGCCACCACAAGTTCTCAAATCGACACATCAGCCCAAGCCAAAATCCAAAGAGCCAGAGAGCCCGCGAATCTCTGTCAAACAACAAGTCTCGAAATTCGTTAGTTAGTTTTCCGATGAACTGTACGTATCGAAGCATGTTGACTAGGGTCGGCCTTAGAGGCCGAATTTCAGCAATGATGCGAAGAGGCTCGCGGAAGAAGCTTGCCTCCGGATCAATGGTGCCTTGACTATTGACCTCAAGCAGACCAAATACATTCAACCACGTGGTGGGGACTTTACTCAGGCTCAGCCCATTACTGGTCAGTGTTCTCTCCTCATTGTCTGCAGCATCGAATATTGGCCCGAGAGCGCTTCCATCACGATATTGCCTGGTTGCTTTCAGAAGGGGCTTGAGACCCATCTCAATTCCTAGCCAACCTAATCGATCCTCTCTTGGACTAAACACCCATGACCGGCTGATGTCTGGCATGTTGCAATCAGCTTCGTCTTCGTGCGAGGGAAGTACAAATGATAACGTATTGAAAATCATAGCGGTGACTAGCAGAGCATCAGTGCCATCTTGTCCGAGAACATCGAATGGCACGTTCAAGGCATCTTGATAGGCATGCAAGGCTGCAGCTTGACAAATCTGCTCTGTTCTGCAAGCTATTGTGGTGTCTGGTAAATGATGCCGAAGGTGACAGGCAGAGAGAGCCAGGACGCTGAGACGAACATGAGGGTGAGAATGAATTAAAGACATCGGCAGTGATGACCAAGGCATCCCAAAAATTGTGACCCATTGTTGCTCGAAGTTCTGAAGAAGCGTTTCTATTGAAAGCCCACAGTTTAATTCATGTTCGAAAGGAGACGGCGCTTGCAAACAAGACAATGACGCCATTTGACAACTCGGTTCGTTAATTGCTTTGTTGGAAGGCTCGCACACGGTACTTTGGAAAGAGCAAGCTACTTTATTCCTTCCGCAACGGCTACAGGCAGGTTTTCGCTCATCGCACTCCAAGTGGTTAAGGTACTTCTCCAGAATCAGTCGTTGATGTACATACCTTGACTCGCTTAAACTTACACCTCATACACCCCGTGCGCGTTTTTCGGTGGGATTTACGCTTCGTGTATTGGCTAACCTGGATACCGCAATGTCGAATTACCAGAATCTGGAATGACGGTGCTGTTGCTGGTTGTTTGTCACTCGAAGTTTCCATCTCGTAAGTTTTTTGGTGCCCGAAAGCAAGAGGAGCTGTGGCTTTGAAAGAAACCTGGAAACAAAGGTTCGATGCGAATGCTGAAACAGGGCAGCAGTGCCTACTGCTGACCAACACCCTCTCAAGATATCACATAGCACACACACAAAAGAAGCCTCCAGGGCATAAAGAACGTATTGGAATGAA
>NW_006920946.1:961136-1063720 GCF_000392275.1 Phaeoacremonium minimum UCRPA7
ACCATGCTCCCCCAACTCAATGCTTCGAAATAAGACGGGACAATTGATATTGCTCCTGCGCACTTGATTGGTTCTTGTATTCCCTTATCACCCTCTGCTGTGACGCCTTCCTAGGTTTTCGCAGGGCCTCGTTTCCCTATTTGGGCTTACGGCGATTTGATCTACCTAGCTCTCTCACCATCCTCGGCTACGGAAATATGACTGGGGTTTTTTTTTTTTTTTTTTTGAATCTGATTGAGCTTTGTCTCTTTACAGATATTCATTGTGATATTCATTGTGAATACTTTATGTGGCATAAGAAATTATTTTTCTGAGTGAATTTTTGAATATATAAGACTCTTGATTGAATAGACAAGTAGTGGAGCGTGAATTGAATATCTAAGCTTCAGGCTTTTGTCCAACAACAACACGTCTGTATTAGGTGAGTGCTTGTCGCTTCGACTCCGAGAATTCGGCATAAATAGTACTCACAGATAGTAATAGGCGTGAATATCGCGGTTCTTCAATTCTCTGCGTAGTTCGGCTAGGTACACCTGAGCTTTCTCTAAAGACCACTATGTCGATAGCTTATTAGTAGTCTTTGACCAACTCGCTATTGAGTAACTTACCTCAAGTATTGCAGTCAGTCCTCGAAGAGCGAATCCTTCCAGCGCTTCTAGAACAAAGATCTGATTCCAAGATCCCCAGAGTTTGAGGGTTTTGTCTTTGGGCCAGGGACCTAACGGGAGTTTAAACTTGTACTCATGGACGTCCACAAACCCTGCAGCCTCTATAGACTCTCGCGCCACCTCGCTTGCTGCAAACGTCTTCCCCGTCTTCTCTCCAATCTCTTTGAAGATATCCCACCACTTCGATATTGCGGAGTCCGGCAACACTGTCCCGTCGTCCGACACCGCCATTCCCGAGGTCTCGACCTGTTCGACAAAGCCGCCAGGTTTAATATGCCTGGGTAGTCTTAGGATTAGTACAAATAGACTGAAGAGCACGACTTACTGCAACGCCTTTTTATGGAAGTCTACCCAATTTGAAACAGAACCAGTCATAGCCCGGATATGAACTAGGTCAAATTTGTTATCAGGATATTGCCAAGCTTCGTTGACATCATCTACGACGAAACGGCAATTGGGCGGAACAGATGCTGGCTGGATCGGAGACAAATCGACGCCGATGACTTCTGACGATGGGTATTCGTCCGCGAAGTCCCTAAAGAACACATGAGCCCCGAGCGAGCAGAATGATAGACAAGAGAATTACATCGCCCAGATTCCGGTGCCACATCCAACATCAAGGACAGCCTGGGTCCCGAGTCAGCACATTTCTATATGAACGCATCTGTATGCATACCTGAGGGGTTTTGGAAATCGGGGCAAGAGTGAGCTTTTCACCAAGGATCTGAAAGTACATAGTATGACTGGGCAGGGCATCAGAAACGACCAAGAATTAGTATGTTAGCAAGTGGTAGCACCTGATATCTTCAGCTTCCTGCTGGGTATCGTCGTTAGGAGCCCTATAAACTATCAGGTTCACATTATATGTGTAATCTGTCTGTGAATAGGAATGATATACCAGTACTGGCCATCTTTATACGCATGATATCTTCGCCCATTCTCGATTCTATACTTCAGAACGGACGAGGATAGTGATTGAGTGCTCGATGGTAGCCTAACATTGCATCAGAAACACTTCGCCGATTGGGACTGCACTCGTCTCACGATTCTGCATAAGCAGAGTCCAGGTCGTCTGTATTGCCCTGAAGTAGTGGCGGTTACCGCGGTAGTCCTGAGATAAATGCAGTCTATCAAGTCTTACCACTTCAATGACATCGTGAGCCGAATGGCCTTCTAGCGTGGTATCAGGATTTGGTGGTGAAGACATTTATCCTGGGTGACACACTTCAAATTTTCAGCAGGCAAGGGGTTTCACGAAGATGAACAGAACGAGCAGTCGAAGGACTGGATTTAATCCCATAGAACACAATTAATAGAGATGAGCAATCATTTTCAAGGGGTACTAGAGGTTGCGGCGCGGGAAATCCGATTGGTCTGAAGCTGCATATGCATGCCCACTGACAGGAAGAACCAACACGACTTTGCAGTCGAATGCGGTAGGAGGCCAAAAATTGGGCAATCCTGTCAGGTGCTCTCTTTTCACGGTGACACGTAAGTAAATTACCAGTATTATTAATTATTTGCAGCATGGTAGCGAGACGCTGCATTGATAGTCTAGGAGGTGTGGCCTATATGGGAAGATGATGAAAAGCTCAGACGACTCAGTTCTGATACACAATAAGACTTGATCGGTGACTTTCTTCGGTCTCTCATTTAGCCAATATACACACCTCAGTATTCTCTATCAAAATCCTCCTTTCGATGTCCATAGACGCTCCAACTGATTATTAGGAAATCAGTACGGTCCTCTGCTAGAGCTGACGAGATCTCGCAGTCAATAACGCTCCCGGGCATTATCCACTTTCCAAGTCTTGAAATCGCCTAGTTACTTCGTCATCAAAGGTCCATCTAGAAATTGGAGTCCTGGTGTGTGCTCTCTTCTGTGAGCCCTACGCATCTGTAGTACTTATTTGTAAGCGTTCCCAGACAACTAGACATCGCGAAGTCTAGCTACAGTACACGCGTCAGAAGATGCAAGTCGAGAATATCCGCGCACTCGAAGTAAATCAAGAGCCGGCCTTCGCATATTCTAACTACCTCAACATTCGAAATACCTGCTATCTGATCTGACCGAAGGATTGTCGGTGTTGGACAAAGCCTCGAGACAATTCTTTTATCTGGGCAAGCAGTCTACTGCACCTGATGTAGACGATGCATACACATCGTTTTAGGCATTACGAAATTCACTATCGAAACAACGTCTGGGATCTTCTGAGCAATAGTTTCACAGAACTGGACTATGCATTTGCTTTGAATAAGAACTTGTGGATCTGTGGCCATCTGCCCGTAATGAAGACCCTCCGTGGACTTTGGCGGTAGCGGTGTTGTATACGGCTGACGAGCAAGAACAGCATGATCTGATAGTCTTCATGAATGCCTGCAACGTTCAGTGCCTAGAAGAAGCCCTCTGACAGAGCACCGATAACAGGGATGTCATTTGACTTGGATGCTTGCGAAATTTCGGGAATTTAAAGATGTTGGGTTTTTTGTAATTATTCAACTTAAACATCAACGTTCTTGTCTTTGAGCATCAGAAAAGCTAAACAAATTGAAGTAGTCAAGAATTAAAAGTGAATTTGCTGCAATCATTACGTTTGGCCTTGTTATGTATTCCGAGGCTTATGATGCGCTGTTGTGTACATTGATCGCGCTAACTTTGTGTCGTATAGATTCGTCGATGATTGGCTCTGTTTTCTTGCCAGGTCCCGTATGCCAGGATCAACTGTATTTACGGGACACTTGCCGCAGGCTAACCGTATTTCGTACCAAGAATGGCCCCATTGGATTTTAAAGAGTTCGGATTTCTAAGTCAATGTGAAATATGGATTTGTGCGTTTGCTTGTCATGCCTACAGGCCTGATAAGTATTTATGGGAGGGCCCGCCAACAGTCTCAGCAAACATCTTTCTCCTCCCTGATTGACGTGGAAAGAGTTTGCATTCAGATTCAGTATAATATTTCTATTTTGTCGTATCATTTAGTCCATTCACCAGAACGTACAGTTTGCTCCGTACATCATGGTCTTACTCAACGATGTGCAAGAATCTAACTCTCGTGCCGACAAAGCACTCCCGGCCGGTCTTGTCGGTGTTTTCGTAGGCGCAACGTCAGGCATTGGAGAGACGGCTCTGAGAGAATTCTCTCGTATATGCACACAGCCGCGAGTATACTTCATTGGAAGATCACAAGAGGCCGGCGACCGCTTGATTGCTGAACTTAAGCAATCCAATCCCGGAGGTCACTATACCTTTCTAAAGACAGACGTAAGCCTTCTCAAAAATGTCGACAAAGTCTGTAAAGACATCCAAAACAAAGAAAACGCAGTAAATGTGTTGTTTTTGAGTCAGGGGACCTTGATGCCCGGCGGTATGTGATTTCCCCAGTGAGAAATCTTTTCACCCACTCTTGAATCCCAAGCTCTGGATTGCTGAGAGTGACTTGCTCAGAGACAAGCGAGAATTTGCCCATCATCCAAGGTGTTACATACTACTCTCGAATGCGTTTCGTTATAAACCTGCTGCCGCAACTACAGAATTCACCATCCCTCAGACGTGTCATCACAGTTCTAGCCGGAGGGTTTGAGGGCAAAATGTTCACTGATGATTTTGTCGGTCGAAAAGTTGCAATGAGCAACGTCCGGGGCCACTCATGTTCGATGATGACTCTTGCACTAGAGGCAATCTCTCAACAGGCGCCAAGCGTCTCTTTCATTCACAACTACCCTGGGGCAGTAAATACGAACCTTATCAGGGGCGACGAAGGCTTCATGTTACAGGTCGTCAAGTATTACTTCAAACTGAGGCTTGCCTTCAAAAGGATGCCTTTGAAGGAGTGTGGAGAGCGGCACGCGTTCTTGTGCACTAGTGCAAAGTACCCACCATCAAAAGATACTGAATCTACCTCAGGGGTGCCTCTCACACCGTCAATTCAAATTGCGAAGGGTGTTGATGGGCGTATTGGAAGCGGTGTCTATTCTGTCAATCACGAAGGCGAGAGCATGAAGCCAGAGATTGAGGAGCTATTAGGACAGTACCGGCGGGAAGGAATGGTTGAAAAGGTATGGAAGCACACCGAAGGAGAATTCTCGCGAATTACTGGGCTGGCGACAGCCCTCTAGATCTGTCACGGGCAAATGCATGCATTTCACGGAAGGTGAGCTGAGGAGAAGCTCACACGACTGTCTTGTTTCTACTAACCAGTTGGCGTTATTAAATGCATAATTTACTGAGTCGATTTGCTCCTCAATATTACAATCACGTTGGTATAATTACCTAAGGTTTTATCGAGTGTTACGTCATTAGAAGCGCCCTATTGAACAGGAAGGACACCGGCCGTGTTATAACCTATTTCATTTTCTCAGCTGAACCCTTCGCGCACCGGACATATATGTGACCGAGCTAGGACGGCCACTCGAGATGTCTTCTTTAACCCTGGAATCCCCAGCGAGGAGCATTGATGACCAAGCCCATAAGTACCCCAGACAGGATACCTGTGACTGGGAGCGTGATGATCCAACCACCGTAGATCCAAGCGACCATACGCCAATTGATTGTCCTCCAATCACCATTGCACAGGCCGACACCGACGGTAGCACCGGTAATACACTGAGTAGTGGAGATGGGTAGCTCTGCAACAACATTAGCAACTTAAATCAATTACAAGTGGCGATGCAATTTGACTTACTCAGACGTGTAGCCATGACAATGGTAATGACAGAGCCCAACTCCATGGAGAAACCCCTGGAAGGTGAGTGAAGGGTGATGCGATTACCCAGGTTCTTCATGATGTTGTAGCCGTAAGTCCAGAGACCAATGGCAAGGGCCGAACCACCAAAGACTAGAATCCAAATTGGTACATGCGACTTGCCCGTTTCTGGAAGAGTTCCCTCGTTCCAAATTTGATAAATTGTGGCATAAGGGCCAATAGCATTAGAGATGTCGTTGGCGCCATGTGTGAAGGATGCGGTTGAAGCAGTCATGACTTGGAGAAAGCTGTACATGTACTCGGCTTTGTTGTTGTAGTGAGCCGCACGGGCATGCATCTCCTCAACGTCTCCCGAAAGAATATCTTTCTTTTTCTGCATGTTGACAACATCCTTGTCGACACCACGGAAAAGCGCGTATTTGACATACCAGAATAACACCGATCCATTGTACCAAGCGCCCTCCGGTTTAGGTCCAACAATTTTCTTGTGGGATTCTGGGACATGCTCATATGGGTCCGCATCTGTTGAAGTATTGTCATCTGGATTGATCTGCTTCTCCTGTCCAGGTGCAGCGGCTTCCTCATCATTGACTATTCGGACACCAGCTTGGTGCGCCCGTCGAGCCTCCAATTCTTCTTTAGTAAGATGACCTTCATAGTAATTTCGAATACCACCGTGCCAGTCGGCTGGTGGTGGCGGCGGATCACCTCGTCGCAGAAGAAGAGGACCAAGTGGCACATGCCATAGTTTGAGCTGCCAGTCGTCCTTGATGACTTTGCGGTAAAGCCAAGGGCAGAAAAAGATTGCGACCACCAATGCCCATGCGGCACCTACGCCAATGATAGTGCCGACGATCTCAGCATTGTTCAGGGTCACCGTATAGCTGCCGCCCTTCCACAGGAGCAACATGGTTAGGAGAGCCGCGGTGATGCCGAAATAGATAGGAACGAGGAAAAGTGCCTTGTAAACCGGGTTCTTTCGTAGCATCACACCAAATTTTGTAATGAGGAAGATAATCGCACCAAAGCACGCAGCAATACCGGGAGCCAAGATCCAAGCGAGGAAGACTTGGACAACACCAGCATTGATCACGCCTGTTCCGGACCCCTTGCCGACCCATTGTACACCGCTTGCTCCAACTGAAGCAACGCCCATTCCAATGACGCCGCCCATGATTGAGTGGGTCGTTGAAACCGGCAGACCTATCCTTGTTGCAAAGGTGAGGTAAATCGACGAGGCCGTAACAGCGCAGACCATGCCTAACATCAGCATGGCTGGATCGTCCTTGAAGAGAGATGTATCCACGACTTTCGTACGGATAGTGTCAGCAACTCGAGCTCCCACACCCACACTGCCGCCAAACTCCATAACTGATGCCAGACCCATGGCCTGTAAGTAGGTCACAGACCGTGAACCGACGGAGGTAGCCCAGGAATTGGCGACATCGTTGGCACCTAGGAGGTAAGACTGTTAGTATTACACAACGCCACATCGAAGTCTGGAAAGAAGGGAAAACTTGCCGATATTCCACGCGTCGAGGAAGGCAAAGATGGTGCCTATGGCAAACAAGTAGTCATACTGATGAAGAGTAGGCATCTTGACGACCTTAAAAAAGTTAGGTAACCGAGAAGGTCCCAACAGCTGAATGCTTAAAGACGAAAGTGATTGAGCAATCGTCTGTGTCAGAAATGACAGGGAGCGTGAGTTTATATCATTGGGACAGGATCTGAATTTTCTGCTGCTCAGCCCTTTCTACCTGGCTCTTCTTGCATTTGGTGTCTTGGCAGCCCTCGGCCTACGAAGGCCAGGAACATGAGATGAGGCGTTAATGACATTCTATCATCCATTGTCTCAGGCATTATTCTCGGCTACATCCATGAATCTGGGCAACTCTGCCGTACAATCGAGGTAGAATGCAGCCCCGTGGTTACTGCTCCCTGCAGTGATTTGCTGGTATTGATAGCTGGCCAAGACTATGGCGTTTCCTTGGCCGTCGGGGCGCGCTTCTTCCAGGTATGCAGTCTGCTCTGAACCACCCTCATCTTCAAGGCTACGGTATTGCAACGGGAATGGCGTGGGATTCTGACCAGTCCATTTCGATAAATCTCACGAGGTTGATACACCCTACAACCCAAATCTCGCTGCTGAGGTGCGAATCAAGGGTGCCAGGGAGCCTCCGATGGCTTGGCAGTTCTAGTAATCACTCAAACAAGCCTGATTGATGCGCCTCTAGCCACTAAGACAGCCGCCCAGAAGCGCCAAGCAACCGCTCCGGGTCCTGTCATGGTTACCCGTCTGATCAATCATGGGCTTCAAATACGCACGTGGCCAAGTCTCTTAGGTCCACTGGACGACATATTCGATATTCCATCGCATGCACATGTTGTTTGTAAATCCCACAAACGGCACACACAAAGCCTAGCCTTATTCGTGGGCATTTAGTCTTGACTTCTAGAACATGAACATGTGTCCAGCCCTCTCCACCTGGTTTTGCATTGCATAATCAAGCGACAGATTCTTTCTACACTAACTTCGGTTGTCTATGTTGATGCAGTCTTCGTTGGCTCATTTTCGTGCAGGCAAATGACCGTCCGTCGGGGTTGACTGTTGCCACCATGTGGTGGGTTTCTCTAGTGTGTCATTGTAGTCAGGGTTTAATCAGCTCACAGAATGTTCATATATGCCTGATTGTCATCACGACTTGTTTAAATAGAGAAAATATATACGTGGACTCAAAGAGAGGTCGCGGAAAGTATGTACAATGTTTAGAAATATGTGCAAAAGAAGCATTTCAGAACAATCGTCGCCATATCCTGTTGAGGCACGGGTGTTGGCCTTCATATTTACTGGCACTGAGCCCACCACTCGCTTGTCGCCACACAGGTATAGGGCGGCTGGCATTGCGTGGAGCCGGTATAGCCGTTTCCGCCACATTGTCCCCACTGCGGTACCAGTGTTGTAGTAGCAGCCGTCGATGTTGTGGTCTTGGTACTCGTTGTAAGCGTGGTGCCTACCTTGGTAGTTGTTGAGGTAGTCTTTGCTGTTGTGGTTACTGCGCCACCTCCTGATGCCAGGTCAGCAACAACCGAGCTTAGGAAGCCCGAGTTAGCATAGAGCTGGGACATGTCCCACATCATGACACCTCCAAAGCTTGAAAACTGCTTGCAGTAGGTAATGATCGCGGCAAGGGTGCTGCCAGATTGATAGCCCGCTCCTCCACCTGTGTTCGCCGGTATTCCGAGAAGGACCTTAACCGACTTGTTCTTGCTGACAGTCTTGGCCCAATTGTCCCAAGTGGCAAAATTGAAGTTGTTCTGTGTAGAAGATCCCACAACGAATGACTGCAGTCCGCAGTAGTTGTTATAAAACTGAACCATGATAAAGTCGAAGCTCACGGCACCGGCAAGCATGTCGTTATCCGCGGCATCAGGATACGGGCACTGGGGTGCCGCTGAGAGGTAATATTTCTTACCACCTGCAGCATCTGCTAAGGTCCTCAACTGTGTTGCAAATGGCGCCATATTGGAAGTGGTCGATTCAAAGTCAAAATCGAAGCCATCAACGACTGCAGTTCCAAAAGGCCTATTGACAGTGCTTCCTGACTGTACAGGACCAAACATGGCCCAAATATTGTTTGCTGCACTCACTGCAGCAGTTGACGAGCTGAAGCCACCCTCAGTGTACGTGGCACCGCCAATCGAGAGTAAAATAGTTTTTCCATATGTAGACTGACAAGTCTTGATATCGGCCCTTGGAAATCTTAGCAATTTGATTGATACGACTTCTTGTGCGATGAACGCACTCAATTTGTGGGCAACTCAGCAATGTGGTTCCTGAAAAGGTGGTACAATTATCCCCGGCGTTTGCAAAATTCACTGTGGTCGGGTTCACGATAACATTCAAGAATGCAAGAGGAATAATCTACGATGGTCAGTAAAATTCAGGGACGCGATTGTGTAATGTAAACATACATCGATGTCGGTGTCTATCGATACTGCATTAGCGCATAAGTCTTTTGAATCACAAGCATTTACACTCACTTTGGCAATATGTTGACAACCGTACTTGAGAGCTGGCCTGACCGTATGAATTTTGACCTAATCGAGACTGAGCATCTTAAAATTGTCATTATAGATCAAACATACCCCAATAGACCGCGATGTTATCGGAGGCAGTGGAGCTGAATCCTGCACGGGCTATTGGCAAGAGTGCGGCGCTCCATACCGCTATTGTGGAAAACATAGATCGTGACATGTTTTAGAAATACAAGATATGAGGTATCTAGAGTCACGAGGTGATATACACTGAATCTGGAATGGGAATTGAAATAGGCTTTCCTAAAGGCGTCGTCGAAAGGTTTTATATACTTGTGGTACGGACCGTGAGTTTCAAGCACCCAAAAGGGTGCCCAAGGTTTCTGAATAGTCTTAGTGTTTGTTACAGTCTAGGATCTGTCCTACGTTAATGATGGTAGCCGTGACATTGGACTTAGACAGTGAATTTAGGGGATGCTAATCTGATGAATGACACGCCTTGGACGTGTGTGGTTGACTGAGACTCGCCAACCACATGAACACCACGGGTAGCATCGTGCAGTCTGGGGTGTTAAGGCTTGTAACAACGCGAGGCCCGTGATTAACATTACATCCCATGGGCTGATAGTAGAACATTGGCAACCTCATTAGACGCCCATTGAAGCACAAGGTGTGATCGCGGGCAGACAGGATGTCCTATTACGGAAGCCACCGATATGACAGTTAGGCTGCATGGGAGATTTGAAGGGTAAGTAGGAAATGGAGGGGCACATGGCGGATGAAGAATGCTACAGAGCTTGTCAGAATGGCTCCTAGACGCGTCAGGCCCAAGCCAATTTAGCTGGAGTCCGTGATAAAGAATCCACCGATATTGTTACGTGTCTACAAGCTCAGTGCCTCGATCTATCCAGGCGCGTGATGGAATAGGAGAAAGGGGCCACTAGCGCAGATTGGTTTACGTGCAGGCGCCCCTGGCTGAACATGCTGACTAGGCTGGTACCGTACAAGGCTGTGAGAGAGAGATACACATATCGGCAGCTAATGCATGGCATCCTAGTACACGGCATATACACTTTGTCATGATATCGCAGACACTGACCAAAAGTTCGTGGGGAGAATGATACCCCTTGCATACTAAGCTTCCCGTTCTGGCCTAGAAACAAAGTTGATTGGACGCTGTTTGGTAGGCCCGGTGCTAGCATCACCTAAATCTCCGGATGCATTCGTGAGTGATTAGTAGCAGTAGGTTCGGCGTTAATTTATTCAATTCGCTACAAAATAAGATTGCTTTGAATGTCCGCGCTCCTGAAAATCGAGGCCCAGAGACAGGTGAGGAGGTCTCAACAGCCCGGGCAGGCCAGTCACACGATGCTGGTCGAATCTGACGAGACTCTCTGCTGACTTGAGCCTCAACTGAGAAGCCTGTCTTAAGCATCTGATAAGTAAGACTATTATGGCGATATTGCAGAGCCTTCAACTGGGATTTGCAGAAAGGATGGCTTCCAGTTCCGGGATCGGTGCAATCCGTGTCATAAGCTTCGTTAGGGTCCCATCAGCAATGGACTATGAGCAGGGTTCACACCCCGCGTAAGTGTATTGTAACGTTACCATTTCGAGGCTGTCACTCCAAGATGAATAGGATGCACAACATTATCTTATCGCGAACATCAAACAATATACATTGAAGTGCATTTACACCTTGCCAGGATGACACTTGCATAAAGCTCTGGTGTGGGTTGGGCGTATCGCGCAGCAGCCATTCTAGACTTAACTTTCAGAATACCGTGGTATGGACAGCCACATGAGGGATCCTATAAGTCTTTGACCTACAGCGCAAGCGAATACTATTTGCAGCTGCAATTCCAGACCGATGGTCCGGAGACATGACCCTAGAATATCTAGTCTCTAAGAAAACCTAGCGTATAGATGTAATAATAATTAATTTCTTATAAAAGCTTTATATTGTAAGCCGAAAGTCAATTCTCACTCAAATAACCGGAAAGTCTCCAAAGGACTAATTGCAAATTCGTTTTTCGTTTTCTGTTCGCGTGGCGTCTGCTGCATTAATGAATATCGAGAACCAAGCCCCAAGTCTCTCTTCATGAGTAGCTGATCAGATAATGTAACTATCGTAATGATACAATTTTGTCACCCGAGGAGCACTGGTTCAAAGGCGAGTTGTCCTTTACTCCTTTCATCTATCTGAGTCTCAATCAAGAGAGGTTTAATTTTTTTTTGCAACAAGAAATCACATTCGGCCACAGGTTATAGCTTGACCAAGTTTGCGTTAACATGGTCGAGATGGTGACGGAAAACATGCCTCGTTATTATTATTTGTTGTGGAAACCTTTCCGGTGTAGCAGAAGCTGAACTGTTACGCCCGAGCCGTTGCCATGAGAGGTTGAAAACGTGGGTCCACAAACGTCGTTGTCCATTGTGGTATGAGATGTACTTAGCCCATACTTCTGGCTGCGGGCTGCTTTTATCGTGAGCCCGACCAATCATCTAGAAGTCTATACGAATGCAGGTTAATTTCTGAGAGACTACGTCGCCTCATTAGCGGATCTCTCCACTTACTATGTAGATGCATGAACTCAATTTCCTCTTTTCTGCGAGATTTATATAAACCTGTCGCGGGTACTCTTGACGTGACTTGTTCCCACCAGTGTATAGTTAGAAATGATCATGAGATTTCTCATAGAAGGTTATTTTACCATCACCAGCCTAGACGGCATCATAACTACGCTAGGCCTTCTCACCACCGCATCCTTGCTGTAACGAACTTTGTCTTAGTTCTCCATCTACCTGAAGCCTTCTCAGTTGAATCGTTATCTACACGACTCTCCGAGTGGCGAACGCCTTGGGCCTTGGTCACCGGTGCCACAGATGGCGTTGGCCGAGCCTTTGCATATGAACTTGCAGCTGCTGGCTTCAATGTTGTCATCCACGGCCGTAACCAGGATAAATTTGATAATGTCCGAAAATCACTTTAGCAAACCCACCCTATGCTTCAGTTCCAAACAATCGCCGTTGATGCTAGTACGGTTGCGTGCGTCAAATGTGCCGAAGACCATGCTCGGGACACCGTCGATTTCGACGCGATTGCTACCCAGCTAGAAAACTTGCACATCACTGTCCTTGTCAACAATTTCGGCGGAGGTTCACGTAATCCGACCTTCGACACAATCGATCGCTTCTCCGAGACCGCAATCGTTGAAATCATCATGCTCAATGCCGTGTTTCCGACCGTACTGCTCTCCCGTCTACTTCCACAACTATGTCGGTCTGGGCCTGCCCTTGTCCTCACGGCTGGCTCGCTTGCCGCAGATATCGGTTTGCCGCTGATTCCATTTTATGGGCCTGCTAAGGCCTTTCTGGCGGCTCAAGCGTGGACTCTGGCGCACGACTGTGCTCTTGAGTCATTGCCCGTTGATATCCTCACCGTCCTCTTCGGCACCACACGCGGGGTGCAGTTCAGCGGCAGTAAGCCGCCGACATGGTTAGGAACCGGATGCGCGTGTCATGGCGCGAGCCGCTGCGGACTTGTTGTCGTTACTGGATATTTCCCACACGCACTACAATTTATACTAGTCAATTCATTACCGGGCTGGTTGAAATCAAAGGTGCTCATTCAATTAATGAGACAGGCGAGAGCCGAAGAACAGCAGTCAACTAAGCTTGCCTAGACCGATTGTTAGGACAGGTCCGTAAGGAACATTGTATGAGTTGAAATGGGACCAAAACTACAGCCAATCCTAATCTGTCCAGATACTTCGATAGATCGAGGATGTTTTTTAAATACCATTTGTTTACTATAGCTCTTCATAGATGGTATTTTAAAAGTGAAATTATACGGCTTCCGTAGAGAAGAGCACATCACTTTTAATTGTTTCCTGGGTCTACCCAGTCAAACCCGACGTCGTAGGATCGAGAGTCAATTTTGACCACTCTTAGACCAGTTGAGTTGAGTGATTGAGAGAAGATATCCGAGGTATCTCTTCCGCATATCTGAGTAGGCGTGGGATGAGGTTAGCGTCAAAAGTGGGTGACTTGTAGGTCGTCTTCTTCCGATAGCTTCGGGTTCTCCCGCCTACGACTTCACTTCCCCTTCTTACGATTTAGACATGCTTATGAGCTCACTCTACTAGTAATACCGAGGCTCTGCAGCCGGGACATGCAATTTGAAGTCTTGGAGCGTTACTCGATGCTCAAAGTTCACGCTTGCCGAGTCAGAAGTCATCGCAACTATACAAAATCACGACATACATGGCGGCTCTTGTGGGGCGAGATGACCCTATCGTTATCATTGGGGCGGGCGTGTTTGGGCTCAGCACCGCCCTTCACTTAGCTCAAAGAGGATTCAAGCATGTAACAGTCATTGATAGACAGCCTTATGATGATTCCAAGTACTCTTATTTCAATGGCTGCGATGCAGCTTCCGCAGGCAGGTCCTCCGCGTTTACATGGGGCATGTGGGAACCAGGCGCTGACCGCAAACCTTGCCTTAGACATGAATAAGATCATCCGAGCCGCATATGGTCCGGAAGTGGTGTACCAGAATATTGCTCTCGAGGCTATGCAAGGCTGGGAATCTTGGAATAAATACTTGGCTAAAGGTCGGGGCCTTCCGCCAGGCATGACGAAGGAGGACAGGATCTGGGTGAACAACGGCAATCTGCAGGTTTGCGGTCAGATGGAGCTCCCGCCATTTGAGAGGCACTCTATCGCAAACATGGAGAAGATCGGCAAGCGGACGTCTCAAGTTGTCGTATCAGATCCTCGAGATGTGGAGCAAGCTCGTCGCGATGGCTTCATGTTCGCCGTTGATCCCTTCAATCGACGTGTCCGGGGCAAGCTCTATCAAGCATTGTTGGATACCACGGGTGGGTTTGTCTATGCGGACAAGGTGTGCCGCCTAGCACTACACCTCTGCCGGCAGGCGGGCGTTAAATTTGTGCTTGGTGACGCGGGGGAATTCGTTAGTTACCTTGAAAAGAATGGTGAGGTGGTGGGTGTTGAGACTAAAGACGGCACCAAACACCGCGCGAGTCTCACAGTGGTGGCCTGCGGAGGCTGGACGAACCAGATTGTGCCCCAACTCGACGGCTTGTGCGAGACTACCGGCGGCTCGGTTGCTGTTATCAAAATCCCTAAGTCCTCACATCTGTACGAGCGCTTCTCACCGCGTAACTTTCCTACGTTTACCTATAAGATGCGTGACGGCACTGAAGGTGGCATGTACGGGTTTCCTTTGGACGAGTTTGGGCACCTCAAGTTCGGGTACCGTGGTACCAAGTATACTAACCCGCAACTCGTCAACAAAGATGAAAAGAGCAACGAGAAGGTTTATAGGAGTATTCCGATCACCAAGTGGTCTAAGCCAGCATCTCTGACACAGATTCCCAGCGAGGCCATGGATAAGATCCGAGACATGATTAACGATCTTCTACCCGAAATCGGCGAGGAAGGCCACGATATTGCGTTCACACGCATGTGCTGGTACAACGACTCGTTCGACAACCATTTCGTTGTCGATGCTGTGCCGCAGCGGAAGGGGCTGTTTGTGGCAACTGGTGGAAGCGGACATGCGTTCATGTTCTTCCCTAATATAGGGAAGTACGTCGTGGACCGTATTGAAGGCAAGGAGAACGACGTCCTTGACTTCTGGAAGTGGAGAGGACTGGCCGCGGATCAGATCCCAATCAATAAGCTCGCACTTGGTACGGCTAGTCCTAGAGCTTTGCAAAACCTGCAGCTTACTACAGACAATGACCTCAAGTTGAGCGTCGGGGCTCGTCGCATTGCGACAAAGCTCTAACTCTTAGAGTGAACTTCATTTGTCATAGAGGCTTGGTATATATACGCATTCACTCTGTCATATGTACTTTTTGACACTAGAGCCTAGATCCATAACCACACTGGTCATCAAATGATGTGCAAGCACAAGCAAACTTTGTGTGTGACCAGTGCTGTTCGTATCTTGGTTCAAAGTTTGAAGATGTCCCTGGGTAGCCGGAAGCTAACCGCAGTAGGTATTGCGCATCGGTGAATTCGACTTTTTTTTTTCTTCATTGAACAGAATCGAGTCTTTTGTCTCCAGACACCCGCAAAACTTTCTCTTATTTCTCTTATCTTCCTGACCATTCTCATATTGCAAGAAGACAAATATGTCTACGCTTAACGCTTTACCACTGGAGGTGATCGGGCTCGTCCTCTCCGAACTGTGCTGCACCGATCTCAAGGCCGCAATATATTCATGTAGCTCAGTATGGCAGGCATTCTGTGCTCAGCATACTCGAATCTTGTCCGATGTGGTCCATGAGTCTTTCGGAAATGAAATCAATATTCAACTAGGGTTGGCTGTCGTGCGATTTCCCAAGTTCACGCACTCGTCCGAAGGGAGTAGAGAAACCATCGACGCTTTCTATCATCAGTATCAAGACGGATTTCCTGGATCGCCATGTCCGCAGGGATCCAGAGAGCTGGCCCAACTATATCATCTGGATCTAATCATCTCCACCATTCTGGCCGACTATGTTCACCAAATATCCTTCGACAGGTGTGGTTTTGAGGGGCACACCCCGCTGTGGTGTCATCCATCGCTACGTTGCTGCATGCCAATGTGCAATTATTATGACTTGCGACCAGATCTTTCAGAGTACATTCTCCCATCCAATTTAACTTCGGAAGCTAAGAGAAGGTTCCTTCAATTTGAGCTTGTCTGTCAAATGTTTCGACATCGCCCTGGCGACCCTTTACACTCTTGGCAAGCCCAAAAGGACATACTTAGAACCTTGACCACTGGCAGAGTTCGGATACTGGATTCCATATTTGAGTATGTTTCCGATACATGGAACGCAGTAACACGGGAGATGTCGCGTCATCTCCAGGTTCGTTGGGAAGCAGCGTTGTCAAAGAACGGATGTTTTCAAGAACCATTCCCGTGTCGACACCCAAGAAAAGAGCAAGCCGCACACCCTCAGCCAGGCGAACAAGAGTCAGAGGAGGATTGCGACCTTACCTTCAGATCTGCATGTAGTTCAGACATTACGTATCTGTCAAGAAAGAATCCCATGAATTTCGAGTTTGATGAAACCGAGCCATTGCGACGAACATTTACCTCTTTCGGTCTGGTATATCTTCACTCTGTTCTGATGAAGGAGGCCAGCCAAGTCTTGAACCTTTTTAGGTCATCATACATCCCAATTGTCAAGACAGCGCCTTCATTTGGTATTTTCCTTGGCCAGTATAGCAGCACTGAGGTTGAACCACTGGACTACTACGAGCCCATGCGTGATGACGGGGAGATGTTTTGGTACTCAAAAAGTAGGGACTTCAAAAGCCTTCAAACAAATGAGAAACGTCGCGATTACGAATGCTCGGAGTTTGAGTTGCGTTATGAAATTTATCAGGGCGAGCATCCAAGCAGCGATATCCAGAACAGTAGGATTAATTTAGCCAGGGAAGAGTGGGGAAGTATTCTCGAGGACTATCAGCTGCACGATGATCTCACATCATCAATTCATCGGCCCCTTCCTGCAGGTATCTCATGGACTAACGAACCCTCAAATCTCACCGTACTCAGCTCCCGTATCTCTGAGCAACAAGTTTCTTACTTTGCCCTCTAATAAGGGACTCTCGGACTCATTAATAGTCCACGAGATCTATATACGTACGGATTGCCCATTTGTCTACTAGATTAATATATCAACTAGTATCTAGTAGTAATATCATTATCAATATATCTAGATACTACTACTTCTTCTTACTGCTTTATTGCCAGAGTCTGAAAACTTCAAGATATGCTTAGCGGACAAATTAGCTCGAGCTCTTGCGCGACTTGCGAAATTGGGAGATTGGAAGATGACTGGAGCGTATTTAAGACTAAATGTGAGCGTAGTACTGTTTCTTATTACGTCCTAATAGTGATACGCTATCAGAATTATATAATTAAGAGGGTTTAGGGCGATGGGAAGCTTGACTTCACTTATCTGAAAGATTTATGCTAGCATGACCAGCTGTTGTATACTCGCACGAAATCTTTGATGTTAGTATGAACGAACATCCTATTACTAAGTAGATTCCTAAGTCAACCAATGGTCTGTCTATCTAGGAGCCTGCTAATGCATTTGAGTTTCTAGTGATCTGTCAAGGCTCCCCTGTGAGCCTTGACGATTATATACATACCGATCAGCTGTATTTGAAGTAGTTTAACCTTTGACTAATGGAGTAATAGTATTATACGATAATAGGTGGTAGAATATCTGAGTAAGATATTACTTAAAATCCCTAGTTATTCTTATAAAATGAAATAGCTTTAATATTGATTACAAAGAGATTACCTTGGATATCTTGAGAAAAGAGCCTAAAGTGAGCTTATAGTAACGAGGCTCACCCAGCTCACCTCATTGGTCGGAATGTAGTGAGCCAAACTAATTCTGTCTGCAAGTCTATTGTGATGGTATTTTGGCCAAGTGGTGTGGGCATGGCACAAGTTTTGGGGTCGAAAGTTGGCGGGAATTACTCGGCGGACTCCTCCTCCACAGCAGTCAGACAGGATACAGCATGAACTACGCAGACGACTGGGGTTCGATTGGCTTCCTGAATGAGACCTCAGACGGATTCGAGTACTATGACAGTATCAGCGTGTCGACACATAACACACTTCCCTTCGAGATCAATGCTAGCGTACTTGTCATGGACACGTGGGGGATGTTCTATCCTGAAGGCAAACATTATATACCTGAAGTTGGGATACTTGGGCTAGGGCCATACTTTGGAGCTCCATATATACTAATGACTCGGAAGTCCTGGCCAACGACTCGAGGTTCCTGCCCAAGTTGAAGGCAGACGGGAAAGTGACGTTTGAGTTCTTCTCAGTGCACATGGGTAGCGCTGCGCTTAATCAACCAGGATCATTAATCCTCGGAGGATATGAGCAGAACCAATCGTTAGGCTCCGTTAAAGCATTTCCCTTCGAGAGCGATCGAGGGCCAAAAGGATTCCTGCTCGACGTTACGCTGGCAGTTCAGACAGGAGGCTCGCCACTTCTCACTGACGTTGGAAGCGTCTATCAGGGTTTGAGAGACAATGAACTAGCGGCAGAGATAACCAGAGATGAGGGGGGAAAGCTTGGGTCAGCAGTGGTGAAGCCAAATCCAGCGGCGCCATATATACCTTCCTCTAGGTACTTGCGAAGCCGCCGCAGGCCATCTACCCGTGACATGGAATGAAGGGCTGGGGCTCTACCCATGGAACGTGGATGACCCGCAATACTCTCGTATTACAGGATCGTCTGCGTACATGGGTTTCGTTCTCTCAGACACGGAGGCAACAAACATCACGATCAAGGTGCCCTTCCGGCTGCTCAATCTAACACTCGATGCCCCACTGGTCGACAAGCAACACCATACTTCCCTTGTAGGCCTTTCAACAGTACCCAAGGGTGGTGGGTTCTTGGGAGGGCCTTTTTGCAAGCCGCGTTTTTCGCGCTCAATTTTGAAAAGTACGTTATGTATCTGGTCAAAGCACCAGGACCAGACATGAATCAAAGTGTGATGCGGACATTTGGGCCAGACGACACGACTATCTCTGAAAACTCCATTGACTCGTTTGAGAACTCGTGAACCTCATTGTGGACGGTACTGCCAGCTGAGGATGACAAGAACACAACTACGACTTTGCCGCCTGAAAGACATAATGCCCTATCATCTGGAGTCATTGTAGGCATATCTATTGGCAGTGCCGCTGCTGTTGCTGCTACAGCAGCCCTATCTGTCTGGTGCTGGAAGAGACGGAGTAGAATAGGCTCGGCGCAGTCAAAACCTCAATTTAAAGAACCACTAGGCCCGGAGATGTCGAACAGCTTCACCTTCAACAATCAAGACCAAATACAAGAGCTTCAAGAAGGTCAAGCTCTGTTCGAGACAGGAA
Source organism: Phaeoacremonium minimum UCRPA7 (assembly GCF_000392275.1). Lineage (NCBI taxonomy): Eukaryota > Fungi > Ascomycota > Sordariomycetes > Togniniales > Togniniaceae > Phaeoacremonium > Phaeoacremonium minimum. Next base: position 980,476 of record NW_006920946.1, read on the forward strand.
CGCCGTTACGACACGAAATGGGCGTGCCTCACGTGGTGTACGAACCTGCAGGTCACCAGATATACGAGATGCCAAGCAATCCATCTCATGAGAGATGGGTGGGAAGATAAAATCACTGTCGAAGGAGACACCGGAAGCCATTGATCGTTCATTCTTCACTAATTACATAGCCCGCATGGGTAAAATGAAGACATAAGAAAAGCCTGACTAGGTTTTGAAGATGCGTTATCTTGAAAGAAGCAGCTTGATACGAAATACGACGGTCTTCAGATTTGCAGTTGGAAGATAAGAGACATGTTGCCAAGGGATCGTTGAAAGCCAAGGTATTTATAATAGACTGAATCCCTTGACATAGCCCCAGCCCCATGCGTCACAGGCATTGTGGGGGAGTTTATTTTAGACCTGGAACAGGAACGCTGCACTGTTGATTCGACGGTTCAGCAGCCGCAATTTGCAAGTGCTAATGAAACGCCACCATCAGCTATGGCTAGCAAAGTAAGACGCGGTGTAATTCAACTACAATGCCCAATAGACAACGTGATGAGCGTGTGATCCTGACTTTGCCAATCTTTTGTGTGCCTTGGTTTCAATAGTCGTGATGGCTCGCCCAAAGAACATAAATCGGATATTTGCAGACTGAAGGGCCTTTGCGTCGAAGACAGCATCACCTCAACAAGAACTCAATACCAAGCAAGAGCAGCTCTCACAATGAAGCTTTCACAATTGTCACCTATGCTGATGCTACCCTCCCTGGCACTCGGCTACGTCGGCGGGCCCTGCTCGGGCAGTTTCAATAAGGACGGAGATTGTATCTGTCTCGACAAAGGTGTCTGCACAGGGAAGTGGAAAGGGACTCTTGTCACCGGCAAGACGGACCACTGGCCATGTCCCAACGACCCAAATAACGTTGTGGGATGTATAATCAATCACTGCGACGGATTCTTCACCGAGTGCAAATGGACATCTGAGTGCCAATATCTCGGCCCACGTAAGTCACCATTCGACTTCTTCTTTCCCAATCTCAGAACAGAGCGAGTAGGATATAAGCTAACGGTGAACTTGCGCTAGGCAACCGATGTCCCGGCAGCAGCAGCTTCAGGTGCTGCTTTACCGACCCTTGAAATGAGTTTGAGATCTGCAAGGCTGTCCTGGCGGACGTGAAGAGTCACATTCGATGTTCTATACTGCGAGTCATTCGCCTTCGGGTATTGTCTATAGAAAAGTGAGGCGAACGGGTTACATAGGACACGAGATGGACACGGGACAAAGATCCTGTAATTGGAGATATTGATGCTTTTATTCAATGCTGTGTAAGGCTATTGCTATACCATCTATTGCGTACCGAATACATGTGCCTTCCGATGGACTCGCTGGCTCCAATACTTTGCTCACTATAGCTCATCTGGCCGTTCAAGTTGATCCTTATCTGCTATACTCGTTAGTATCACTTACTTGGGCACGAACAGTCTCCGGTCTTCGTACACTTCCACGCCTGCATCCACTGCTTCACGAACTTGACCTCTGCTGCCTGCGCCTCCTTAACCGGGGCAGGCGGCAGCTCGGCCGTAGTCTCGTTCGGGAACAGTCCGTTCTCGTCCCAGTGGTGCACGCCGTCCTTGATAAGGATGAATGGCTGCGAGATGGTTGAGGCTCTGTCTTCATTTATGCCGATAGCATGAGGTGTTGCTGCCCGCCATGGATCTTTCTCACCGTCCACAATCGCCAGGCGTGGGTATGAGATGTAAAAGCCACCCCACTGGTTGATCCTCTCGACTTTCGCAGGTGTAGAAATATTGAAAGCATCCCGGCAAATGATTGTCGAGAATTCAATGTCAACGAGTCGAGAGATAGGGGGCAGAATGTCTGGTGGGTAGCCCGAGCCAGTCTGTAGGTAGCCCCACTCTGTGCAGTACTGCCACGGCCAAGCTCTCCAAGTCTGGGAGATGTCATCCTGTCTGTAGAAGTCCGGAGCATAGCTGGTGAAGCACTCATCCTGGCTCGCCCCAGTACTAGCGCAGGGGACTACCACAGTCGAATTAATCCACCCAATATAGTTCAGCATTCGATTGGTAAGAACGTCAGCCTCATCAGCGTATCCCGCAACATCGAGTAGTTCTGTCACCTCGGTGCGGAGGGGCTCCGTGCCAGCATAGACAACTGAATCGCTGCTGACCGTGTCACAATATTCGCCATACGAGGTGTCGTTCTGGGTCGGGTCCCAGTTGGTGCTCTGTAGCCCATAGATACCGCCGTCGATGGAGTTAACAAAATCGTCGCTGCGAGTAACATTGCCCAGACCATAGACGGTCTTGATTCTGTCAACCCACTCCGTGCCGTTCTTTCCAATCAGGATATTGTCAATCACATTCGTCAACTTCTGCGTCGTGATAGCGCAATCTCCAGGAGCAAAGAGGCGCGCAGCTTCAAAATATTGCCAGTAGTCCCAGATTGCCTCTGTGACGCCACTCGAACTAATAGCGCCCCAGTATATCTCTGGATATATTTTTCGCAGGAAGGCGACAAAAGCGCCGGCATAGGAGCCACCATATGCAATGTAGGCAGTATTTGGGGCTGTGAGATTGAAGTCTTCTAGTCCTTCATACACGACATTCTTTGCGAAGTAGGCCATGTCCGCTAGAGCTTGGTCGGTGGTGAGAAACCGAAGGCTCTCGATGCTGAGATCAGAGACGGGGAAGCTTGTGCCGTAGTAGCGGTGTTCGAGAATAACTCCGAGTCCACCAGTAGCTTCAGCTAGCTGGGCAACAATGCCTTTCTGTAGGAACGGAAGTCTTCCTACGCCAGACGTCTCGCCACTCTGCAGGACGATGACAGGGCCGCCTTCCTTGTAGTGGCTTGGATCGAACCAGTAGCGCAGCTTGAAGGTCTCATTGGTATGCGGCTCATACAGAGAGTCATTGTGGAAGTGGTCAATTGGCACGTCCAAGTACCGAGCCGGATAGAGCAATGACGGGTCCGTGTCGCGGGTGCTGTACTTTGCATTCAACTCGGCATCGAGCGCAGCGACCTCCTTCAGCTCCTTGATGGTGAAGTGTGTTTTGAGGGCCTCGCATCCGCCCAGAAGGCCCAACGACGCGGTAAAAAGCTGTTTGAACCCCATTTTCCCAGACCAGGCGCGTCGACTTGAGGATGAGAAAGGAAATGGCACTTACCTGGGAGCGGCGGCAGCTGGGCCGTGCTGGGTATATAGCAGGAGAGGAAGCTCTCCTCCGGGCGGCCGATCACACCTGTTTACTGCTTGCTGTGCCGTGCCAGGCAAGCCAGGGTAAGGAAGGTGAGCAGGAGCTTTCCGTGGATCCGGACCTGTGTCTGCTGAGAGCTGACTAGTCCGAGGTCTGGTTGACGCGTTTTGGCAGGGCAATGCTCGCAAGGCAGCCTGGAATCCCGAGAAGGACAATACGACCTTCCGTGCAAGGAGCTGGAGCTTGGAGGATGGCAACGGGAGCTAAGCAGAAGGCGGAAGGTCTGCGGCAGGCCTCAAGGGGACGCTATGTTCGCCGGCCTGCATCCGCATATGGGGTGGTGGGGTTGTGCAATAGCGTGCTTAGCTGGCGATATTAAGTGAGCCAAGTGAGCTTATCCAGTTGAACCTTGACCTATTACACTTGCTGCAGAGGAGGTAGGCAGGTCTGTCCCGATTGTTTTGCCAGAAAGACACAGGGTAGTAATAAGATTGATGCAGGGCAATGCGGCGAAATGATGCAAAGCTGGAAGTTCCTGCTTGCTTACTTGCTTGATTCAGATCTTTGTGCCAGCAAAAATGACTGGACTCGCCTTCATTGTGATGTCGAAGTAAGAGCGTATTGAGAAAATGCCCCAAACACTCATCCAGATCCAAACAAGGGGTGTACAATGGCCTTGTGGCGCTGGATATGAAGAAATGCCGATCATATATCGGATCCGAGGAGTGGCTCATTTCAGTGGCATCGCCTGGTGCGAGCTGCCTGCTTGGGCCTTTCCCAATGGTGTGCTGTACCGACCACCAAACGCTCCTATTTGAGTGGTCCATGGCAAAAAGGCCACACGAGATTTCTTTGGTGAATCAAATCAGAAATATGTGAGTAAATGGGGCTTTCGACAATATTTAGGAAATGTGATTAAATGGCGATGAACCCATGATGAGAACTACCTGAGAGTGTCGACCACAAAGGAAAGAGCCACCCCAGAAAGATAAGACTGCGACTGCCATAGGTTGGAGGAGGGGAGTTGACAGCTGTTTGCCAGGTGTTGCCACCATTGCCTTAGCTTGGCTGCACTGGCGCAGAGGTGGTACTTGGCCAGATTAGTTTAGCACATGGTCTGTGCTTTGGACAGAAAGATTCGCGACAGGTGAACCTAGCTGACGCGACTGCAAAAATGCAAACCTCCAAGTGTGCGCCTGCGACAATCTGTTCACTAACTTCATCAAATTGGAGCCGACAGCTTGATCAAACAGCCTGAACTCTGGTGCCGACGAGATCTGACTGTACAACACAGTCTTTGCTAGGCAGTGCAGGCCATTGGTCCCTTGACGGCCCCATCTCACTCGCGGACCAGGGCAGCTCTACCAGCCTCGACTTCAAGCTTGCGAGGCCTTCAGCCTGCGTCCCTTCTTTCACGCCTGTTTCATGATTCGATTGGGATGCGCTAGGCAGTAAAATCATCCACATCTGGATTGCAAGTCATCAGGATGGCGGCAAGATCGCAACCCCAGGCGTTTACGTCTTCGTATGCGCCTCGCCTACGAGTCTACAACAACTCATTCTTGACCCCCAATATCCACTCTGCTGCACCATCTGGGCCCCTCTCAAGGACCACAAAGCGTGGTACCACCGTTATCAACTATGCTGAGGATGGTTACGATGACTATGATGACGACGACGATGATAGCCGACGGCGACCCACTGGCCTTCGAAGTCTGCGAAGGGACGATAGCGCGGCCAAGATAGATCCAACTGACAAGGTTGGTAAGGAGACGTCGTCGCCGGTAGAGATGCAAGGAATATTCAGAGACTGGATGATCAAGAGCAAGAACTCCAAGTCAGATATGCAGAACTATGCACAGGCCTGTCTTCCACTCACCCTTATTCCGATCCGGATCGACGTCGACATTCCGGCCTTTACGCCCAATCCTCCCTTCATCCCTATGCCGAATCAGCCCGGATACGATCCTACAAACCCCATGTACAAGACCCCCGAGACGACAGTGCCATACAGACTGAAGGATACATTCTTGTGGAATCTCCATGAGACTTTAATCACCACCGACCAGTTCGCTACGACACTGGTCCAGGACCTCGACCTCCCAAATCGCAATACCATCATTGCCGAGATCAGCAAGCAGATCCGAACGCAGCTAGAGGAATATGCTGGAGTTGCTCTACACCCGCTCTTTCACTCACAACATCAGAGCAGCGCTCCTGAGGCGCCTAAACCTGCCGCAAACGGCGGTCGCGATTCTTCGACACCAATTCCTGCTGCAGGTGGTAGTCGCGCGGACACTCCACGAAACGGTTTACCACACGTTCCATCTACGCCGTCCAAGCTGGGCCCAGGAACGCCGGTTCCAGGCTCGGTCTCTGCACCAGCGCCGGTGCAAGTTGGTGTGCCAGAGGTCACGGCTACAGCTACGCTCATCTCGGACGACCCCGAGGAAGATGACACTGAACACAATCCGGATGACACCTACCGCTGCATCATCAACCTCAACGTCAACCTTTCCAACCAGCTCTACACAGACAAGTTCGAGTGGTCGCTCTTGCACCCACCTGGCACGGCGGAGGCATTTGCGAAGCAGACATGCGCCGACTTGGGACTTACAGGTGAATGGATTCCTGCTCTGACGCACGCCATCTACGAGGCGGTTTTGCGTCTGAAAAAGGAGGCTTGCGAAGCTGGTGGCCTAGTAGCTGGTTGGGCGGGGTCCGGGGCTGTCGGTGGCGCAGAGTTCCCTAACGATGCGCTGATGACGGTGGGCGGCGAAGGCGCTGGCTGGCGTTACGATCCCGAACAGCTGGCAGATGAGTGGGAGCCAAAGGTTGAGGTCTTGTCCAAGGAAGAGATCGAGAAGAGGGAGGGCGATCGCGAGAGACAAATCCGACGATTGCGCAGAGAAACAGCGAGATTCAGCAGTAATACAGGCATGCTGGGCGGCGTGCCGCTGGGCTTTGGCTTCGGTGGTCTCATTGAGCAAGAAGAAGAGCGAATGGGCAGAGGCGAGCGAAGTAAGAAGAAGAAGCGTTTCCGAAGCTTGTCGCCCCTTCGCTCGGGAACACCCGGCGGCCGAGGTACACCGGACGTAGGTGGCGGTGGTTATGGCGGTGGTGGAACACTCACCGAGCAGGAACGACTGAACTGGCGATGCAGCCACTGTAGGGTCTGGGGAAGCAGCGTCTGGGCAGTCAGAGATGGCCCGTACGGGGCGAGGGTAAGTCATGACCTACGCGGCCTCGTCACTTGCGACGACTGATCACTAACGTTACCTGAAAACAGAGCCTCTGCAATAACTGCGGCTTTATGTACGAGCGTGATCGGAAGCTACCCCGGTGGACCAAAAATCTACATTATGGGGATTTGCGCCAGGTTTAAGAAGTCGACGTGGATGGCCCCTTCATTGCAATAACACAGTCTTGCGAGATTTGCCTAGAGTACGCCGCTGCCATGGCTGAAGCTGTACGGGATCTCGCTGCTAGGAGTGGTGTTTAGGGGGTCACTGATGATTTGCGTATGGCGTTGACCTGCAAGAAGCATGGTCTGGAATTTGGTACTTTGGACGGCTTTTAGATGGCCCGCTTTGGCATGTAGATTAGGTACTTGTATGAGATGGAAGATTCGTTCTTGTCCACAAGCTTGTCATTTGTCGTGCGACATTCATTTTCGAACCTTGTAGGGGTGCCTGTGTGTCGAGCTAGCAGATCTCAACAGAGAGTAGTGGGATCAACAGACTTCCTTGATAGCCAACACTAGAATCGTTTGTGTATTTTCCGTCGTCTCTTGATAGTACAGACCAGTCCAGTCAGGGAACGAACCTCGAAGAAGAATGCAGGTGACTAGAAGAGGCTGGCTGTCTTGTGAGGGTAGCTCGGCCCTTCTGTCCAACCATTGTGGCCGATTATGCGGGAGTGGCCTCCGACCCGGACAGGCCTATCACTTGCCTAACCTCCTCCACATTAATATCTATCTTCCGCCGCGTCACACCTTTTTGAGTTCTTAAACAAGTTTCTCTATATTTTGATCAAAAGCGATGGGATTTTCGTTCCCACTGTTTCGGCGGGTTTCAAGCAACCTTCCGTCGTGAAGAAAGCCTCCAATTGGGCAACGGCAAAGATCACATCGTCGGAAGCATGGGCGGCGAGATTTGACAGGCGATCCGCACGAACATGATTGCGCTCACGTAATAATGCCGATGCTGCAAACGTCTACTTTGCAAGTGTTGATGCGCTGGTGTATCTTTGATTGCACGCCTATTGCTTATAGGAGTGACTCCTGGAGCGCAGCTCGATGCTTCTCAAGAATTACGAGGCGCAAGAGCCCTTGAATAATAACAATGACGTACATGTGACCAAAAGCCTCGAACATTTTGGCTTGGGTCGGTCGTCGGTCGTCCAGGCCACTCCACACATGCGCATTTAGATCAGGTAAGGCAAGCTAAGTCGTGTCTACATAGAGACCAACGACAAGACACTTCCCCATCTACCTCATTTTGACTTGACTTGACACAACACAACACAACCAACCTTGCCTGACTTACTAGAGCTTGCCAAAGGTACCCCAGCAAGCAAGACAATAATCATCCATAGAAGAAGAACACTGTCTCAACTCGACGCGCGACAAACCCCCAACATTTCCCCAGACTACCAGACGACTTACCCAGCACACCACAAGACTCGCAAACTAACATTGATCTGGCGGCTACTGCAAGGTACTTGCATGTTTACATAGAGTTGTATTGGAAGTCCGTAGAGTCAAACCAGCGGGAAGACTCACCAAGCAAAAACCCGGCACAACCTTGCCCAGCCAGAGTCTAGAGACGCACACCACCCCGTACGACTACTCCACGTCTAGTCGATAGATCTCGACCATCCCTCCTCCCATGATGACTATTCTGGCAGTCACAAATGCCACTCTCTTTGAAGACGACGAGGCCAGGCCCTCATCAACCATTCGGTTCGAAGCCAGTCCAGGAGCGATCATGAATGACATGTCTCTCGAAAACACCGACAGCATCATCGATGGAACTGGCTGTACCCTGCTCCCCGCCTTCATCGACTGCCATATTGATGCCGCAGCTGTCAACTCAGCCCTGCACATCTTTGCGTCATTTGGAATTGCTACGGTCGTTGACATGGTGAGTGGCATTCTTCAGCATCTAGTCACTGCAGTCCGGATTCATATTGGAACCAGGAATGCATACTATAAAGACGGCTTTTGACTAAGTGGTTCACCAACATTGATTACAGACTATTTCCCGTCTTCCCTAAGTTCTATCTAAAACGTTGCACACATGCTAACAGTGACTAACGTAGAGTAGCACCACGGCCGAAAACCAGGCTATGCGAACCGCATCAGCTGACGAAACAGGTCTACCATCATACTTCGCTACGGGAACCGTTGCGGCGGACCCAGACAGCGAGACAGTACGTCAATTTTCACTTCGGGACACAGAAATGGTGCGCACGGAGGCCGAGGCCGACAACTTTGTGGCAAGACGCGTCCATGGCCCAAGACGTGCAGACTACCTCAAGGCCGTGACGGATGCCCCGGGGCTTGAGGACGCGGTGCTTGCGAGGCTCGTTGTTGCGGCACATCATCAAGGGCTGCAGGCCATTGCCCACGCTACAACTGCAGAGGGCTATCACCGTGCCATTCGCGCAGGATTTGATGTCCTCATCCACGTGCCAATCGACGGCGAGCTCGATGAAGAGACAGTCCGGACACTTGCTGCAAGGAATGTAGTCTGTGTACCAACCCTTTGCGCTATGCGCCGAATGGTGGTACTTATGAGAGAGACTAGCGAGGCAGAAGTTGATTTCGATAATGCATTACGGTCTGTCAAGCTGCTCTATAACGCTGGAGTCCGTATATGTGCCGGAACAGATGCAAATCAGATGAACCGGGTTCCTGTGGATATTGGCAAGAGTCTGCATGAGGAGATGGAACTGCTTGTTCGAGCAGGGTTATCCAATCGAGACGCTTTACGGGCGGCAACAACCGTCCCGGCTGAGGCTTTCAAGTTGCGTGATCGCGGACTGCTGCAATCTGGCCGACGCGCAGACCTGGTTCTTGTCGAAGGCAACCCCTTGGAAGACATTACGAACACCAGGCGCATCCGTAAAGCCTGGATTAAGGGCATAGAGGTTGAGAAGATTGCAAAATCCGTGTGGAAAGCTGACGGACCAGCCGCCAGATAACACCGGGGGCGTGCGCCGCTTGGCAATCCAGGTCACACAGGCCTTGCATCTCACCTTCCCCCTACCTGTACGGTTTTCTAAAACTGAATGCCTTCTTTGTGTCATTCGCAAAATTCCTTATTAAATCGTTACAATTTTTAATCTCTCGGATCGCGCTTATCTGGGCGCTTGACTACCACAGACATGGTCTGTGCGATGTTGACAGATACCACTGCAGGCGAGTGTTATTGACAATTTAATGTGCCGCAACTCTACTAAATTTATTATACTATCAGGTTCAATAGACTTGTTTCACTAAAATAACATGTAGTGGCAAAGGGCGAATAATTCGACCTTCGGACATCTGTTCCGGAGCTTGCAACCTTACTGCTTATTGGGCGCGGGCTCTGCGACAAAATGACGTAGAGATGCTCGAACGTCACTCCATATCAATGCGGGCAATTCACCAACGACTCTTCACGTTCAGCCTTGTTCCCTTCATGCCGATCCTGCAACAATAGACTTGACCCTTTTCGGCTGCTATTATCTGAATCTCTAATCCCAGGCCCGGTCGCGAACTTGTATACACATGGACGCCGCAAAGAAAGCACGCCTGCTCCTACCCAAGCCCAAAGCTCCCAATGGGTCTGATTCCAACCAAGAGAATACTGCTCCGCTGAAACGGAAGCGCGACAAGGCTCTGGCAGCTTGTGAAGGTGAGTTCTCTTAATGTATACACTCGAAATCAATCATGTCTCACTGTATCTTCCAGGCTGTCGCAAACGCAAAGTCCGGGTTCGTACTGTCCTGACCCCGCGGCCGAACTGAAATACTAAGTCTTCTAGTGCGATGGCATTCGCCCTGCCTGCTCGCAATGCATGAACAGTAATGTCGAGTGCCGGTATCCTGTACCGGAAGGCATGACGCCGCGTGAGTCCCAGAAACAACAAGTAGAACAGGCTTCGAATCTGCGCACCGTACTTGAGATGCTACGTCAAAGGTCAGATGTCGAATCCATCTCGATATTGAAAAGTATCCGCGAAGCTAGTACTCTAGATGATGCTGTCGGTTTGATAGCAGACGCCAACCTGCTATTGCCCGCGCTCAGTTCTCCACAGGGATCATGTAAGCTTTATACTTTCGGAATGAGAAAGAGAAAACGACAGGCTTTGCCGTCTAACAATTTAATACAGCACCTAGGCTCACTCCCATTCTAGAGTCATCGGCCTTTGACATTCGAGAACTCAGCGCAAGGTTCAATTTCCAATCCATCTCCAAAGAAGTCGCACTGCTGACATTTCCTGGTTAGCCTCAGCAGCGACTCGAGCAGAAACAGCAGCATTTATAATGGCCTTCCTATAGGGGCCCTACCCCTCTCGCAATGGACATCAGTATCGCAGGATGATAAGCACTTAACACATTTGCTAAACTTATTTTGGACTTGGGATCATACACTTTGCCGAGTTGTAGACAGGACCATGTTCTTGGAAGATCTCACAGGAGATCCAAATGTAGAAGTGCGATTTTGCTCGCAGTTCTTAGTCAACTCACTAATGGCCGTCGCTTCGGTAAGATGACCCAAACCGATGGAGAAGATACCAAATGATAACAGGTATCAATTGCAGATATACTATAAACAAGATAACCTGTTAGGCTCACCCATTGACCACAGCCGAGCCTTTGCCGACGAGGCACTTCAGCTCCTGGAGACCGAGCGTAACTACCAATCGATTACTCTTGTACAAGGCCTTGCACTACTTTGGGTATATGAAGGAAATTGTGGCAAAAAATCTCGGGCTGTTGATCTCCTCAACGAGCTGTATCATGTCCATGAATGCTTAGGTCTCAGCATAACCACTATACCCACGGGGACTCGTATGGCCGAACCAGCCGCGCAACGGAAATGGCACGCAATCTCATGCATATGTTGGGGTTTCTATTCTCTATTAACGTATGTCTCGTGCAGTCGTTCTTGCCTGCCAAATATGGCTAACAGTTCGCAAGGAAACTTTCGCTGGCATTTGTGGAAGCATCTCACGTTAGCAAGCCCAGAATAATCAAGATGTTTGAAAACGAGGCGCAATTTTTGGCATATACCGACATGACAATCCACCTCTGGTCGCCCTACCCTCTTTCCAGTCTTCCTCGATGCTCGCTGTCTCAGGAGGCTTTTCAAGCTGAGTGCGTTCTGGCCGAGTTGATCGAGCAGGTACTGTCTCTCGTTGCCTCTCGCTCCAACACAGGACAGGCGCTTGTTCCGGATTACGACGGCGCCGTCAAGCTTTACCGAAAGATGGCTGATTGGAAGGCCCTTCTACCTGATAATCTCCAGGCATTCAGTAATATTCTTCCATCAGTAGTATTTCTACAGTAAGTGCGAGCCAGCTTTTCTTTTTGGCTTCCTTCTTGGACTAATTTATGTCTCAACGCTTCACAGTACCACGTTTGACATGGCAATTCTCAAGCTTCTGGGGCCTTTCGCGCATGGCGTTACCTGGATGTTCGGTATAGACGGTACCGCATCAACTTTACGATTGACACATGCCATGACACTGATATCCAATATCTGGGCTTATCGCGCTACGTTCGGACCGCGCCACGAGTACTGGCTCATGCAGGCTTGCTTCTCCGCTGCGGAGTCTGTTATCGGTGGTTTAGGCACCTCTACTGCATCAACCGAGGTCTTTACTCGAGCCTGTCGCATCTTGTTTAATACAGGAACATTCCTCCCTTTAGCAAACGATTTCCTCCTCGTTCTGAAGGGGACTTTGCTTCACAGTCAGGCACCAATGCCCCCATCAGTCGCGAAGATCTTTTCCGGATTGTCAATTCGTTCAGGAAACATATCGATCAAGGGCGTCCGTTTAGCGCTTCCTCTGTATAGCTCCAAAGGCATTGAGATTACAACCAGTGTGGATATGCCGCAAGATGTCAATTTTTCAGATAAAATCGGGGACATCGCGGAATGATACTGAGTGCACTAAGGGTTTTTTTTTTTACCTTTCTTTTTTCTTTCCCTGCTAGTCATCTGTCTCATAGAATTACGGTGAAAACTAGATGATACCCTCACGTCTACAATTTTTGAGAGGTTCGAAATGATGTTGGGTGCCTCGATGCACTCTGGAAGCTTCTGGCCGCTTGGCTGTGATGCTGACTGAGCGGGGGCGTTGGGAGGCGAGAACGGTAGTCACCATAAAGCTATGTATTTAGCTACAACTCATGGGACTTTTACTATCTCACGACAGTTGTTATCAAACACTAAAGCCTTAAACTATAGCGGAATTTTTAAAGAAATCAACGAATTAAGAAAAGTACTGCACATGTGTCAACATCTGTATGAAAGATATAGCTGCGGCTGCGTTGGGCAGTGGCTGCACACAACTGTGTGCGCTACCGTGGGATGTGCATCGGTTGTAGCAGAGTACAATGAGCTGGACGATATATGTCCTTGGAATTGTTCCACGTTACAGTTTGCGCGTCAAGTAGCGGCGACACCTAGGTGATAGGTGCGTTATTGCCACTCCATCGAGATGATTAATGTACCTAACATGCTCCCAAGCCAAATTCGGTTGTAGGTATTTACTGGCACCGATGCAGCTGAGCAGCGAGATATTACGATAAAACTCTGAATGCCGGACAACATGTCCACGGGAAATATTGACTGTGTTTCCCAGCGAACTATTGAGCGAGCCTTGGAGAAATGGCTTGGGGTTGTCAATATCAATTGACTTGTTGGGCATGACGAGTGTTAAGCCCTTTAGTGTTGCATTTGTTGCATCCATGTATAAGCCACTCCGGCGTCTCGCCGTGACGTTGGTTTCGGCAACCAGAATCGAAGTCTACATAGTCACTGAGAGATCTCTGAAACTATTTGCGTGAATCAAGAGTCAGCTAGTCTGTATCGCAACTATATTCCCTAGTAAGCAGACCTTCACACGCATTGAGATGGATGCGGTAAAGATCGGATCTAGGAGTGTCCTTTTGTCCTGTGATTTCGATGCTATGAGGATCTCTGCGGAAGTAATTTGCGAAGTGATGTGCAAACAACTCTGGCCGATTATAATGCCCAGCGTAGTCGACGCCGTATTTTAACTTGATGAGGTCGTCTAGATTGACGTCCGCATACAAGATTCCCTCACCAACTGACAGGGGGCCAGCTAGGACCCTTCCCCCAAGCCCAATAATTGATCCTCGGCTCTTTTGCATTTGGTCCCGCAAGAGATCGCGAGTCTCCTCGTCGAGAGCGTATTTTGCTATGATATCCTCTCCGACTACTGCCACAGAGTTGATCACGTAGCAAGCTAGCGATGTTGCTAGCCCGCTTGTGAAGAGATTGCTGGCACCTTGAACATCGGATCCCGGCCCGAAGTGAGGCGGCCAGGAGGCAACATGTACCACAGGATAATCCAAACTCAAAGAGTACTGAGCTAGTGGATTGCCGTTTTCACCACAGATAAGCCCACTAAGACAGCCAAAGTCTGTTGGAACAGATGCCTTGCTCCCTGTCTGGCCAGGAGCATGCACAAGACGCTCTCCAACGGTTGGGACGTGCTTCTGATGCTTGTGTAGTAAAGCACCATCGCGGCCAAAGAACAGTTGCGTGTTGAACAGGGTACCGGTTGTGCCAGCGCGGCGCTCGTTGATTCCGACAACTGCATAGATGCCGGCTTCTTTCCATGCCTCTCCTATGGCCTCGACCTCTGGGCCTGGCACTTCAACGGCTTGGTTGAAAAGCTCACAGAACAGGGAAGGCGCGGGCTTAGCGATGAGAGGAATGGCCTCTACCCAGCCGGGATGGCCAGGAATGAAACCTTCCGGAAAGTCAACCACGTCTGCTCTATTGTGGCCTGCTTCACGGATTAAAGCGCAAACCTTCTGTGTTGTTGCCTCTTTGTCGAGGAACACCGGTGCTGCTTGCACGGCTGCTAGCTTAAGATTTCCCTTCGGCATTTGCTTTCTTGCTCCTGACATAAAGTAGAGTTATTGAACCTGTTTTCTTATATATCGCAAGTGCAATCTGGGCTTATGTTATTAGTAGGGCGTATGGGTAGGCTTGGCGCTGCCTATAATGAAGACATGACACATGACCCGAAAAGAGTTTCGTATACAAAAACACGAGCTATTGTATTTAAATGCGCATCTTACGTCTATCATTTTCTTACCTATTTAATGAGCCATTGAAAATTTGAATCGGGACCGCGTCTATGCTGTTGTCTCCGGAACAACCCGAAGACCAAGATCTCCCAAAGTTACAGTTGGACGCCTACCGTTGACTGGGTCTGTTCTGAGAATCTTGACTACCTCTGGGTCTTCTGCCGCACTGGCAATATCCTGAAACTTCTTCTCGCGCAGAACACCGTCCTTCCTATACGAGTAGAGTCCTAGAAGAACGATAACAAGTGTAAACAGGTTGGCAAGAGCGTATGGAATGAAGAGACCATCGGGAAGGTAGCCATATCGGTTGACATCTTCCCATTTGGTGACATTGGCTGTAGTATTATATCTGGAGAAACTGTCAGTAAATCGCCCATGAAGGTGAAAAAGAAAATCGATGAGAGATGGCTAACGTCAAGAGCCCATTCTGAAGCAAGCTGACGGTGGTGTTGAAACTCAGCTCCTCAATCAAGACATCAAGCGTGCGGTTCCTTGCAAGTGCTTTGTCTTGCAATCTTTGGCTCGAGAGGATGGTCTCGTTATCGTCCTTGTATAGGCGATATTTTTCATCAAGCCAAAAGAAAACGTCGAGATCAGAGCTCCCTAGCAGACTGTTGTGTGCGATAGCTGAATCAATGCCTCCAAATTGTGCTGGCCGCCATGGACTCGGTGTTTCAGTCTCCTGATACCAAGTAAATGACCCGACAACTTGATCTGTGATACTCCAGAACAGAGCAGAGTATGCGTGTTGTGCTAGGTTTGATACATCGCCAAGCTTGTCTTGGGGAAACCAGATCTTTTCTCGCACCTGGTAAGACCCCTTAATATTCTGGATTCCTTTATCCCACTCGAGCTGTAAGTCATATGTGGAGTTGTAAAGATAGCACACCTGGTGTAATCTAGTTGTGTCTTTAGAGCCTGCAGCATCCACCACGAATCTTTCAAATGTGAACCAGAGCTCATTCGTTGCGTTTGAAGGCTCCTGCAGCCGTTGTTCCGAAAGCGCTATCAAATTGCCACTTGCATTCCGGGCAGGGACGAAGGCAAAGTAGGCACTTTCAGCAGCCTTGGCGGTCCCCATTGGTTCAGCCATCATCTCGTCAAGAAAATTGTCGATCAGGATAACTGTCGATCGATTGGCAGTCTCACACTGAACAATGGGGCCGTAAAAACCAATAGAGTAGCTTGAGTGGTTGTATGGAGCCGCGATTGATAGAATCTTGCCTTGAGATGCTGTTGCCGTGGACAATAAGGACAAAACTGTCCTCGGACCCGTGAATGTCCTGCTAACGTCATCTTTGAATTTGGTCGTGTTTTGATTCATTGGTGGAGAATATGCGAATTTACTCCCGGCATCACTGTGAGCGATGGCAAGATATGGGACTTGTATCACGACCTCGACGGCCTCCATGCTAGGATAGACAAAGAGGGTTGCTGGCGTGAAGAAGGGCGGCAGTATTAAACACCTTGACAGTCAGTGGAAGCCATTTACTGATATACGATTAGAATTTGCTTTTACCATGCAAAGAAAGCCATGACGGATCCGATTGTGAACTTGCGAAACATCTCAAGACTCAGTATTGACATTGGTGAAGTATCAACACTAAAAGCTTTATTGAGACCCCTCACAGTCCACTGGGATCTTTGCATTGTCCGCCAGAGCCACTGGAAATATGACAGCCACACACTAGCTGTAAGCGCCAATTGGGCTAGAAACGAACACGCTGTACCAACTCTGCAATAATCAGTGACGGGTTCTAAGTTGATTAATAGGCTACTCACTGAATATTCTTCTCTTGGCTCTGCGGACTTCCAACGATCTTTCCAGCAAGGCTGGGGTAGTACGCACAGTGTGTTATGCTGAGGGCAAGGCCAATGAAGAAGAACAAGACCATCAACACTGGCGAACGCCATTTGCCGATGCGACGAGGTCTCCACAGCGCGATGGGAATTAGCCATACCAACGACGACCTCCTGCGACTTGATGGTACTGAGCTGTCGGGGAGGAGCACAGGTGAGGATTGAAACTTGCGAGGTCCTGCAGGTCGAGTTCTTGGACTTGGTGGACTTGGTGGGTACGAAGAGCATGATCCTTCGGCAAAGCTCAACCTAGCTGCTTCCATACGTCCTGTTGCATGCCGTGTTATGGATGTCTTTTGTTCTTCTTGGTTGCCTGACGAGGTTAAAGGCACCTCAACCACGGCCATGGCGACATCATCTCTGATGGCCGGCTTTGCAACAATGGCCGGATCGGCATTCTTGCTTGACGAGGTCATTAGAATAGAAGTGTTGCTGGTGCGCTGCAAGAGCAGCACCAAGGAGGCTTGTTTCGAGTATCGACGACATTTTGAAAGTTTAGCTGGAGAGTGTGCAAAACGGACATGGGTTCATTGATGCCCATTATATGGTCAGACACCGTGGGTCTAGCCACTGAGAGAGTCATGCTCCATTCAGCTTCTCTAGATTGATCACCGAGTGAGGTCACTTAACAATCAGGGAGGGTGCCTCAGCCACCACCCATGAGCGCTGTGAATGGACCGGCCAGAGTCCCCGCACATCCTTCGCTTAGGAACTTGTAGCGGCACCGCCACGCCAAGGTCACTGAAAAGGTGTGGCCTATCGATAGTGAGGTGCTTTGCTGTCTAGCGTTCAACCTCGCCTGAAGATCATCGACGTCCAATTGGACTCTTGGGAAATTCTGCCTAAAGTCCATTGGTAGTAAAGTATCTATACAGCGAATGCCAATGTGTTTTGCTCTATGAGCATGTATCCTTGACCCTTTATGTCTGCTCTTGCTGGACGTATGAATTATTTAGCATTCGAGAGGTAATCTGGTTGAGTTTCAACCTTATCGAAAAACAAGAGTAATAAGTGTCTCTAGACCGGAGCTAAAGTGTCGGATTTCGAGATTCCCTCTTCTTCACTATCCCTCCCCAAGGACGACTAGTACATTTAAGGATCTTGCTACTCGGGCATCATTGGAAGGCTCCCTTTCAAATAAATCTGCATATAGATAGAAATTTGTATGCAAGCCGTCTTTCTCCAATTCTGTTATCATACGTGCGATATGAGCAACAGCCGTGCCTTTTTGGGATGCTCCACGTATCGATGCACGGCACCAAACGGATATGTTTAGCCTCTACAACAGAGGTCAAGGCTTAAGATGCTATAACTTCAATAGAAATTCCAGATAAGTCGGCAAGTCGGGACTGAACATTCAGCGCTGGAACTCTCTTCGCTCTCATCTATCAAAACCCCTGCCAACAAGATCATTGCAACCACCGACAGGCTGGCCGTGCTTATCTCGGAGGCTGGAGTCATGGCATCACCTCCAGACAGAACGCAAGGACAAATTTGAGATGCAGCTAGGAGTAAATCACACCATTTCTACCTCATGACGTATCCCCATCTCATCCCAAATAGCCATCAGTAACAAAGTCGTTGTTCAGGTTGTAACCCTGGCGCCAAGTGGATACACAATGGCTCCTAGACTTTGACACAGCCATGTGTACTAGTAAGCTGTGTGAGGAGCGGTCTATTGAGCGACATGGAGCGTTCAAGGCTCCCGATATACTGTTTGCAGGAAAGTTAACCAGCCGTCACCCTGAAATCGTGTCCGTCTCTTTACGCATGGGCACAATAAAAACGGGACTCGTACGACACACCATGCACAACCACCTTTCCTTGCGCCAGGTTTTGAACTGGGTGGGGTGGGCTATGTATCAGAATGTTGAAAGTGGGACGAGCTGAATTAATTATGGTTGTCTACTGCATCCAAGGTGGAAATCGTGACTGGCGAACCTGGTAATCCGGTTGGTAATTCTACCTTGTTTCAATAAATAGAACAATGATGTTAAATGGAAAAGCCTCCTAGGGAGCAGATAGAAGAAGAGTTGGCTCAGACAAGATTGTCATTTCCGGGAAGCTTGTAACCCCTCAATCAACATGTCGAAATAGACATCTGTTATTATTGCAAGCTCTTTGTGATTCGCAGGCTGTGTGAGTGACTCAAGCGCCCGTCACCCACACCTCCACAACACACCAATCAAATCCAATGCGACAGAGGACCCCTCAATTCGCATGAACATGCTACAGAACACTGGGATCTTATCATCAAGCATGGCTTGCACTCGGATTCATTACCCAGATAGACACATATACACCTTAGGATTGCTCTAGCACCACTCCTATACAGTCTTTGGGACGATAAGCAAAGACACTGTGGCATTTTGATCCTCTTATCTCTTCAGCCTTTGGGAGCATTTAAAGAGATATCTCACTTGCGACATTCGAATTGATACCCCGGCTTCTTGCGACCAGATTAGTTATATTCGATTTATCTTCTCATCTGCTGATAGTGTGCGCCAAAATGGGAACGATGGAAGAGATCCCATCTCTTCTTAGTGTGAAGCTGCTACTAAAGCCTGTCTTTGACGGGTCATCGGGTTGCCAAAGCCTCTTAATCCAGCTGACATTCCCAAAGCTTGATATTATCCCGAGCAAGGATATTCTTCGCGCAATCTTCGAACCCAACAACGGTAATTCGTCTGTTTATGACCCTCGTAAGCCGTGGGCCAGTGATAGCGCAGGCTTTTTCCCGATTCAAAGGACTCGAGACGACAGTGGGGAGAGGTACACGGCAGGTCGAGATGTTGTTGGGACTCTTGTCATCAAGTATTTGATTTCACTGTCAGAATTTGAGTCGATATCCTCTTTTCACAAACAAGAGGCTGGATTAATTCTCGTCGGTACATGGTTCCTCCCAAGATGGGTTAGCGGCAATGCTACCACTCAGTTGGTGGTGGAATGGGATCTACAGGACACGCCGGCGGGCAACAGAACGGTCTGCAGCTTCGGAGAAGGCCCTGGACCAATATTTAAGACGGGTGCTATTGAGACTCTTCTGGATTGTGTCTACATGTTTGGGGCCATTAAAAGTGACCCACCACCAATTTCAAGCAAAGAGGCCGTTCCGCATGCTAGTGGTACTTACTGGCTCGCGGAATTGCCTCCGAACTTGGATTGTGTAACAAGTTACACTTCCAATATCTTCCCACAGATCTCAGAATTCTTCCGAGATACCCAAGGTAGCTACCGAACTTTCCTTAGGAGAGTCCCCCAGGGTCTTTACGGTTGCACCTACCACGCCAGTAGCATAATTAATTTTGGCCCTGAAACGGAATACACGCACGATTACGATCTTGTGAGATTGCTGAATCATCACATGGTAGCGAGTTGGGTTGGTCTGGATGGGGAAGTGGATGGCACACAAAATGAGTGGTTTGGCAAAGGTGAACAATGTTGATCGGATTGTAAGGCTTTGGACTAACATTCTTGTAGGATTTGCACAATTATACTCTGTTTTCTTCCCCTTTCGATTTAAGCAGCGCTCACCTGACTATTTTCGAGAAACGCTAAATTGTTTCTTGTCCGCCTACTATACAAATCCATTAATCTCAGTCCCTTTGAGCGAGATTCTCAAATATCGTGAATCAACCTGGCATAGCAACTCGGCAATCCTCATGAGAAGTTGCATTTATATGCTCAAAATGGACGCCTATACCCGCCGATCTTCTAGAGAGCAGGGGGCAGGAGTTTTACGTCCTATCGATGAGATTGTCGCAGACATAATGCAACGGCGCCGTAGAGGAGATGTCCTCAGAGCAAGCGATTGGATAGCTTATCTT
This sequence comes from Phaeoacremonium minimum UCRPA7, assembly GCF_000392275.1. Classification (NCBI taxonomy): domain Eukaryota; kingdom Fungi; phylum Ascomycota; class Sordariomycetes; order Togniniales; family Togniniaceae; genus Phaeoacremonium; species Phaeoacremonium minimum. Next base: position 1,000,703 of record NW_006920946.1, read on the forward strand.
GGTCGCTGGCTAGGACATGAAACGGCACTCCAGCATTTTCAAAACTTTATGGGTGGGAAGATCATTGAGATGGATGATATGGAAAGTAGCTTTGGTGACAAAGATGGCCCAGTTCTTTTTGAACAACCAGTCATTCATATGGGATTTGACATCAGGAGTTTTCAGAGTGGCATTATTGAAGGACTAGAACAGGGATCGCGAGCAGAGAGAGCTGGTCTGAAAAATGGAGATATCATTCTCTCGGTGGATCAACCGGGGACCTGCGAGCTTTACCCGAATAAGAGTCTGAGAATGAGAATTGGCCGCGGTGGGGAAGCATTTGACATCGACTACTCGCCGCGTGCAGACAAAAAAGTACGGGTCTGGCAAATTAAGAGGTAAGACTAACATGAGCCCCTTTACATCGTGGAGTATCGCTAACGGATTACAGGCTTATAGATTAGAGCGAGGTTGGACCAAATTAAACTGATTTGTAACACGATAGTTCTCTAATGTAAGGGTTTCAGTCCTTCTGTTGAACTTCCTCTAGTATCCACATAGAAATATGGTATAATCAGCGATTACTGGTCACGGAAGTACCTAGTCTGATATATTGTGGTGAGATCCATTAGGTTCGTCCAATATCTGTCGCCATTGGATCATTTTCGTTGGTTGGCCCTTGATAGAAAACCGGGTCTATGCTCGGAATAAAGTAGTTGAAGAGGTCCATGATATCAGTACCCATCAAAAGACCATCGTTGAGAATATTCGAATTCTCGATAGTCGGGAAACTCAGCGCCTCCGCCTGCACGGAGGGGCTGCTGGCCATATCTATAGAGCCCTATGTGAGGAGATGGATTAATAAGATTTTGACAATGTTAACTCGTGGACGAGTTCGCTTACAAGGAATGGTGCGGTCATATCTCCTGAAAATCCTAGGGGCATGACAGGCGACTCGAACCGAGGTCCATCAAGTAACTTCGGACTTAGGGGCTCAGCCGAAGTGACTGGAGCAGATTGTATCTCTTTCACTCCTTTCACACCACCTGAACCTTGGCGATGGAGATTGTTGACATACTCCCTTGCGATATAGGCAAACTCTGTAATGAGGGATCCCGGCAGTGCTCCACCACTGGCATATTGAATACGGCTAAAATGCCCACCAGCAACGTCGAGTAAGGCTAAGTTACTCCATATTTCCGGGTGTCTTGGATTATGGACAACCAAATCAAAAAGGACAAACAACGCCGTAATTGGCATTCCCGCGATGACCCTTTGATAAGTGTTAGCCACACTATAGCAATTCAGATGAGTTGATCGACCTGACCATAGAGGAGCAAAAGGCTCAACGTCGATGAAGGTGGTCAGCTCCAAGATCGACCGAGAAGTATCCATGATAGCTTTCTTGGCATCCGCTTGATCTGGCTCACTGACTATACCATCGGACATCGACGATAGATGCATTTTCGCTCGAGATAGTACGAGAAGAAAGCTATTGTAGAGGTAGTGTGTCCAAAGACCCACAGGCCGAAAAGTTGACTCTTGAAGCACATGCAATCTCAATGTCTCGCCAGGTCTTATCTCGAGTGGTATCGACAACCTCCATATTTCCAACTCATGGCTCAGCTGGTCAATTGCGCTTGAAAAGTAAGGGAGAGGACTCCCTCTCACACCAACCGAGAATAGATATGTCAAAGCCCTAGATAAGAGTCGCGCGTGCCGGGCAAGCGACAGAAACCAATCGTACCCGCCGAATGTGGCTTCTGGAACAGAGGGAATGGCACATGCAATATCGCCATCGACAAAGACCTGAAAGTGTTAGAATGAAATTTCTAACAGCAATGAACATCGAACTCACAGAGCTTCTGCCAAAATAAAAGCTTGAGATCTTCTCCATGGAATACAGAGTCCAAAAAGTCCTTTGGTATGTATACATGGCCGAATCTGGCAGATTTGTGCTCGACAGCCGTTGTGCCCGTCTCGCGGCCTCCGAGATGATCACATGCTCAATGGCAATACATGAGATACCAAATGCGTAGACAGCCATGGCAGTCATAGCTTGAAGAAGAACTAAAGAATCGGCCAATGTGAGAAGATCGGGAAATAAAGCAAGAGAGGTTGAGAAGAGGCGCCATGCCATTCCTTTTCCAGGCTCAAAACTTCCGCCGCCATCATATTGGCATCCCAAAGCAATTACGGTGTGATACAAGGCAGACCAAGCCTTATTACGTTTCAGTAGGTTAGGGAAGTCGCGATTTTGAATTGCCGCCTCGAAGTCTTTCTGAACTAGGAAGGGGTAATTAGGGTGGACACGCTGGAAGTATACTACGTGTTAAGTATTAGCCTTCTAGTATGATTAGGTGCCTCTCAGTTGTCGCACATTTGATCCACTTCGATGCAGACTCTGTGTCAGTGAAAGCTTCAAGGTTTGCTCTCTTGCGCGAGAGCGACCCCGTAGACACTGGATCCTGAGGTTTCACCCGACCGCTAATCACCGTGGATATTCTCTGTACCAGTTCGTTGACCTTGTTATTCCGTAGTCGTACAGAAAGGGATGCCAGCCGGCTGGCCGAGAAGAATGTGAGGCTGTAGTTTCCTCCTTTGTGAATGTTAGTGAGAGCGGCAGGTCTTTAGAGATTGAGGAGCCTACCGAAAAATCCGTTGCCCTGAAAGATTCTTATAAGTAAATTAACGAGTGTGAATTAACAATACATACCTTGAAAGCAAGATATCTATCCTCGCCAAGGCTGTCTTTGATCTCGATATGGGCGAGCAGCCTGTCAACGAGTAATTCGGGCAACGGGCTGTTAGGCTATTCCCATGTTAACTTCTAAAGAGACTACACTCCGGCTATCTCACAGTATTGGTTGGCACTACACATTCTAAATCCCCAGAACTGTGCGGCGGTTGGGATACTGTAAGTAGTTCTGTGGCAACTAGATTCAACTGTCAATATCTCTAGAGCAGCTCTCCATCTCCTTAAGCATTCCCTCTTTGTTGATCCAACTCACCTTTCTGTCTACGTGGTAATCTCATTCGACTGAAATGGCATTCCGTTTTCCGATGCTAGACATTCTGATTTAGCTGGGATGGGGATCCACTCCAAGATGTAAGACTAACTGCGCATCTCGAACAAGGGCCAGGCGCACCTTGTCAGGAATTAGTCAAGGTACATACAGGCAATAGCAACTGAACGGACCTGAGCAGCGGACTTTGCGTGCTTTACATTTATCGCACGCTTTGAGGATCCTGGGGCCGTCGATGAATTCGTCCATATCATTGGTTAAAAGCTAGGGATGAGCGCGGGAATTCAACCCGAACGAGACTACTCGGTAGAGATGAGATGGTTGCAAGGATGCAATTTGCGCCGATTCACCGATCAATGCTTCCTCGGTTCCGTTAGAAAATAGGGCCACCAACACATCTTTTAAGAAGTTCGGAAGGCAAGGAAGCTTCTGAGATAAATAATACAGGAGGCACGAGTCAGCGCGGAGCCGAGATGCCTGTTGCGGTTAGTTGAGTGACTTGCGCCCTGAATGTGGAGCCACCGCATCATCATGCTAAGCTCGGCGCCGAATGTCTTCCCAGTCAAACTTCATTAGAAGTGACTACTTAGTGGCAAACACGTGTAGATGCTTTCTTCACTAGCATGATTAAGTATACGAATGTCGTCAATATTTTGGGTTTCTTTGCCTAAGTATAATTATGGCTACCTCGTGAAAGCGTCGGTTGAGACACATGGCCCAGCTCGAGACTAATGTGAACCGTAGATGTGGTCGTGATAACAGTTGCAAAACGAGGACCGAGCACTGCTGCGGCTCCGGCATGAATATCAAGAGCAAATGAGATGATTTCTACGTTGGCATGGCGGCTGCGTCTCGTACCGGCGCCGAGCGCAGTGGATGCCGTGGGCCTGTCACGACGTCCTGGTATTTAATAAATACGACTATTTATTCGACGCGTTTGGAATTCAAACTCCCGTGTCAATACTTGTAGTCTATTTCTGCCCTCATAGAGAGAGATATGCGAGAAGCTTAGCAATGAGTGCGGCGATCAATGGCTCGAACATGAACAACCATGATTCAGATACAAGCTCCCAAGCAACGGCAATTGAACGTGGACCAGCAGCCAACTCATTTCCGTTTTCCATATCGAATGCTAATGCTGATGAATCAATATCTGCAAGGCAAGAACGTGTTGCGCAGCTAGCAAGGACATTCACAGGCCGAAGCATTAATTCAATCCCATCTCATAGCGCCAACCCCTTTCTGCCGAGCGATCCGACTCTCGACCCAACGTCTCCCTCATTTGATGCAAAACGATGGGCCAGTGCATTGCTGCATGCTTTTTCTCAAGACCCCGAACGGTATCCTCGACATACTGTTGGGGTGGCCTATCGCAACCTTAGCGTCCATGGATTTGGCAGCTCTACGGACTACCAAAAGGATGTTTTGAACGTTCTCTGGCGGGGACCGCAAATCCTCCGAGAATGGCTGTCGAATAGGCGGAGTAAAATACAGATTTTGAATGACTTCGAGGGCCTTGTCAACAAAGGAGAAATGCTACTCGTTCTTGGCCGTCCTGGCAGGTGGGTAATCAAACGCTAATAGTAACAGGTATCTGTGTATGCTAATAGTGGCTTCTTAAGTGGCGTCTCTACTCTACTCAAGACAATCGCTGGGCAAACACACGGATTACACCTTAGTCAGGATTCACATTTCAACTATCAAGGTATATAGGCAGCCCTGACTTCATAACATTTTTATTCGCATGGTTATCTACTGCTAACACTTACTCAGGGATACCATGGAACGTGATGCATAGTCAATTTCGTGGTGAGATCATCTATCAGGCCGAAACAGATGTACACTTTCCACAATTGACTGTGGGACAAACACTTCTTTTCGCTGCTCTCGCTCGGACACCAAAGAACCGGCTTCCAGGCGTATCTCGAATGTTGTACGCCCAGCAACTACGAGACGTAGTGATGGCCATCTTTGGGATCTACCACACAATGGATACGAAGGTTGGAAACGACTTCATTCGCGGTGTCAGCGGAGGAGAACGCAAGAGAGTCAGCATTGCTGAGGTCACCCTCAATCAGAGTGCAATACAATGCTGGGACAATAGCACACGAGGTTTAGACAGTGCAACAGCGCTCGAATTTGCTAGAATACTGAGACTCTCAACACAGTTGGCTGATACGGCTGCTATTGTGGCGATGTATCAAGCCTCTCAGCCCGCCTATGATGTCAGTCTGCGAAGGGGATGTCCTCGACGATTGTCTCTTGCTAACATATCTCCTCTAGACGTTTGACAAGGTTGCCGTTCTGTACGAAGGCAGACAGATATTCTTTGGCCATAAGGACGATGCCAAAGAATATTTTACCAATATTGGGTATCATTTCTCAGACCGACAGACCACAGCCGATTTCCTCACCTCTTTGACCAACCCTGCTGAGCGTATTGTCCAGCCTGGCTTTGAGAACAGGGTACCAAGAACGCCGGACGAGTTTGCCGAAGTTTGGAAAAAGAGCGAGGTCAGGGCTCAGTTACTACGAGACATTTCTGCTTTTGAAGAGAACTTCCCACTCGAAGGCGAAGAGATACAGAAACTTGGAGCTGCTCGACGGGCACAGCAAGCTTCTTTAGTGTCAGTATTCTTGCATCCATTTTTGATCTGACTACACATACTGAGTCATATTACAGGCGTGAGAAGTCTCCGTACACCATCTCAATTCCCATGCAAGTTCATTTGTGCATGACACGAGGATTCCAGCGACTTCGAGGCGACATGACTTTCTTCCTCGTTACTGTCTTCGGTAATCTTGTCGTCTCACTTGTCCTCGGTAGTGTCTTTTATGATCTACCCTCTACTGCTGCATCTATGAACAGCAGATGTATACTTCTTTTCTTCGCTATTCTTTTCAATGCGCTTAGCAGTGCACTGGAGGCAGGTAATGGTGCTTCTAGTATGCAGAGCCTGGCTAATTATTGCAGATTTTGTCTCTTTACGCTCAACGACCTATTGTGGAGAAGCAGGCTCAGTATACGCAGTATCATCCATTCGCGGAAGCCGTATCTTCAGCAATTTGTGACCTTCCAAGCAAGATCTTATCAACTATTGCATTCAACATCCCTCTCTACTTCATGGCCAACCTTCGACAAGAAGCAGGTGCATTTTTCATCTTCCTGCTCTTTGGATTCACCTGCACCCTCACTATGTCGATGATACTGAGAACAATCGGTCAAACGTCTCGGACAGTTCACCAGGCATTGACTCCTGCCGCAATATTCATTCTTGGGCTGGTTATATACACGGGGTTCATCTTGCCTACACGCAGTATGCAAGGCTGGCTGCGATGGATCAACTACATCAACCCAATTGCCTACGCGTATGAAAGTATTGTTGCAAATGAATTTTCGGGACGACAGTTCCCTTGCACTCAGTTTATCCCAATGGGTCCAGCCTATCAGGACACGACGCCGTTACAAAGAACATGTGCGGTGTCGGGTGCGGCCCCGGGTGCTGACTTTGTAGACGGAAGCACGTTCGTGAATCTCAGCTATGGCTACTATCGCTCTCATATATGGAGGTTCGTCAATCGCGTATCAAACGTGTCTTGTCTGTAGAGATCGGTTCAAGTTGACTTAAGAGCAGAAATTTTGGCATTCTAATCGGGTATATCATTTTCTTCGGACTTGCGTACCTCTTAGCCGCCGAATACATCTCGTCCAATATCTCAAAGGGCGAGGTCCTCTTGTTTCGCCGTTGCCATAAGGATCTTTCCTTTCCCAGGTCCGAAGATGAAGAGTCGCGAGGAACGAGCAGCAACGAAAAGACTAGCGCCACAAGAGAAGCCCCTGCTGACCTTGCAGACGAGTCAAATGTCGGCGTTCAGCGACAGCAGGGAGTTCTTCACTGGAAAGACCTCAGCTACGACATCTCCATCAAGGGCAAAGGGAGGAGAATACTTGACCATGTCAACGGCTGGGTCAAACCAGGAACGCTAACAGCCTTGATGGTATGTTTTGAGATATGGAGGGGCGAGATGTAGACTAACGCGCTAGCAGGGAGCAACAGGAGCTGGAAAGACGACGCTTCTGGATGTTCTTGCGAACAGAGTGACCATGGGAGTAGTGACTGGAGATGTGTCAGTCAATGGCTATCCCCGCGGGAAATCTTTCCAGCGCAAGACTGGCTATGTTCAACAACAAGATCTTCACCTCGAGACTGCGACTGTAAGAGAAGCTTTGAGATTCAGTGCAGCCCTGAGGCAGCCGGCAACAGTATCTACAGAAGATAAATATGCCTATGTAGAAGATATGATCAAGCTTCTGAACATGGAACAATATGCTGATGCTGTCATTGGGGTGCCTGGAGAAGGTAAGTAAACCACCAATCATGACGAGTACCACGTATGGACATGACTGACAGTGGGAAAGGTCTTAATGTCGAGCAGAGAAAACGGCTTACTATCGGCGTGGAGCTGGCGGCCAAGCCTGATTTACTTCTCTTCCTTGACGAACCTACATCCGGCCTTGACAGTCAGACAGCATGGTCAATCTGCACTTTGATTAAGAAGCTGTCAGATAACGGCCAGGCGATTCTCTGTACCATTCATCAACCGTCGGCATTGATTTTTGAGCAATTTGATCGTTTACTTCTCTTATCGAAAGGTGGTAAGACTGTTTACTTTGGAGATGTTGGCGAGAACTCAAAGGTTCTTACGCGCTATTTTGAGAGGCATGGAGCGACGGCTTGTGCGCCAGATGAGAATCCAGCAGAGTGGATGTTGAAAGTCATTGGTGCTGCCCCCGGAGCCCATACAGACAGAGACTGGTTCGAGACCTGGTGTCACAGTCAGGAGTATAGTGTGATGCGAAGGGAGTTAGACGAACTTGAGAAACATGGAGCATTCGCGACAGACCCTGACGCAAGTGCTGAGCTGGCGACGACTTATGCTGCGCCCTTGACGACCCAAGTCCTCATGTGCACGCAAAGAGTCTTTCAACAGTACTGGCGCACTCCCTCGTACATATATTCCAAGTTGATTCTATGCGGCGGCACGGTGAGTACATAATCATCAACCATGATCCAGAAGAAGCTGCTCTGACAGTCAATTAGAGTCTATTCATCGGCGTATCATTCTACAAAGCGAAGCTATCGATTCAAGGTTTACAGGGTCAGATGTTTTCCATCTTTATGCTCATGGTCATTTTCGCCTTCTTGGTTTACCAGACCATGCCTCATTTCATCACACAGCGCAGCCTCTACGAAGCGAGGGAACGATCTTCGCAGACGTATGCGTGGTATGTCTTCGTCGTTGCAAACATTGTTGTGGAACTGCCATGGAGTACGATCGCATCATTGGTGGTTTTCTTCCCGTTCTATTATTTGGTTGGGATGTACAGAAATGCAATTCCGACGGACGCTGTCCATGAGCGTGGCGGTTTGATGTTCTTTCTCATGTGGTCGTTCATGCTGTTCGAATCAACTTTCGCTGATATGGTCATTGCCGGTATACCAACGGCAGAGGTCGGCGCAACTATCGCACTCCTTCTCTTTGCGCTCTCTCTTATATTCTGCGGGTAAGTTGATTCCATGGATGCAAAAGATGCTTGCTGACAAGCCATCCTCGCAGTGTAATGGCGCCTCCCGCTGCCCTGCCGGGCTTTTGGATCTTCATGTACAGGGTCTCACCATTCACATATCTCATCAGTGCCATGCTGTCAACCGGCGTGGCTAATACCGAAGTGCATTGCTCTCAACTTGAGCTACTTACCTTCAATCCCCCCACTGGTACAACTTGCGGAGACTACATGACACCGTACATTCAGATGGCTGGCGGCGCGGTGTACAATCCTTCAGCGACCGAAGTATGCCAGTTCTGCTCTTTTGCAGACACGAATGTCTTTTTGAAGTCCGTAGTCTCTGATTTCGGAGAGAGGTGGCGGAACCTCGGGATCATATGGGCATATATCGCATTCAATGTCTTTGCGACTGGCTTCTTGTACTGGCTGGCTCGAGTGCCAAAGAGCTGGAGTTTCAGGGGCTTCATTCGGCTGCTCACCAAGTCACGCACTCGCTCGACAACATGAGGTTAGCATTTTTAAAAAGGCTAACTACTCTGTTACGATGTGTCATTATAGACAGGGCAGATCATTGGACTTATTCGTTTCCTTTTGTGTCGTTGCTTCAGGATCTTTACTTTCGCTTTTCCTTCTTCTCCTTCACCCCTATTATAGAGGCTGGTCAACGCAAGACCAACGCGTCGCACAATTATATTATCTTACGCCTACTCGAGTAGATTCCTAGCATATACTATTAGAGATTATAATAGTGACTACGTATTAGATCCGATTTTACCAACGCAACAGCTTGCACGCCTTATTGTAGATAGGAATGGCCCAGCATCAAGACCATCCATCCCATGGTTTACAATAGCGGGTGTCTTACTGAATCGTGCTAAATGTTGGTGCTAGGTGGAAAAGCTTGTGGTGCCTGCTAGGTACCTGGCTGGCCTGTAGATGTCCAGGTGCCCCACCTCCCGTCCCTCCACGCTAAACTATCTTATCCTTATCCTTATCCGATAATAAATGAACTTTTTTTTTTTCTCTTTCTCTTCCCGCCTGGAACCATCACACACAGAGCCAAGTCGGTGAGAACAGCCGCGACGATGGCAGACGATGGCATGCTCCTCAACTTTGAGATTGGCGACCTCCCAATCAAAAGCCAAGTCAAATTCAAGGGCGGCCGCTGGAGAGATCGCAATCGAGCCAACAATACCGCAAAGCACGACAGCCAAAACCCGAACAACACCCCGCTCAGTGATCGCTCGACCTCGAGGAGAACAACAACAGATCATGACCATGACTTCCATGACTCGAGCCGCCCCTATAAGAGACAGAGAACAGATCTCGGGGCGAGATTATCCTCTAACGGAGCCGAGCCTCGTTCATTCAGCCATGGCAATAGGCCCCCAATGAAGCTGGGCCCTGATGGAAAACCCCAGCAAATAACATCGAGGTTGTTCTCGTTCAATCCCACTCACACCACGATCATCGGCGACGCACCACAAGACGCGCAGGATGCCGAGCCTATCAAGCCTTCCAATGCACCTCTGACAGAGGAGGCCGAGAACTTCCTTGCGTTGGGGCTGTCGCGGCGGATGGCGCAGCACCTATCCACGAAGCTGGAGATGAAGGCGCCGACGTCCATCCAGAAGAATACAATACCGAAGTTGGTGAAGGAAGACAGCGACGCTTTCTTGCAAGCAGAGACAGGATCAGGCAAAACGCTGGCGTACCTCCTACCTATTGTGCACAGGATAATGTCACTGAGCCACACGGAGGATGGAAGCAATACAGGCACAAAAATACATCGAGACTCAGGACTGTTTGCCGTCATCCTTGCTCCCACCCGAGAACTGTGCAAGCAGATTTCCGTGGTCTTGGAAAAAGTTCTACGAGGCGCTCCCTGGATCGTCAGCACCTCCGTCATTGGAGGGGAGAGCAAGAAGTCTGAGAAGGCAAGGTTGCGTAAAGGAGTAAATATTTTGATCGCAACTCCTGGTCGATTGACCGATCACCTTGACAATACGAAGGTTCTTGACGTGGGGACAGTGCGGTGGCTTGTTCTCGATGAAGGAGATCGTCTGATGGAGATGGGCTTTGAGGAAGATATCAGAACCATTGTTGGCAAGATTCGAAAGGAGCAACTACTCACCAAGAACAAGGAGGGTGCTGTGTTAAGTCCAGCGCTTCCTTCAAGGCGAGTCACCGTGCTTTGCTCCGCGACCATGAAGATGAATGTTCAGAGATTAGGAGAAATCAGCTTGGAAGATGCAATTCACATCACCGCTTCTGACGATGGGTCGAAAGATGGCCCGGTCGGCGAGGTCAACGAAGCCGTGTTTAGCGCTCCGTCGCAACTCAAGCAGTCCTACCTCATTGTGCCTGCGAAGCTACGGCTGGTGACACTTATAGCGCTGCTCAAATCCTCCTTCGCTCGCCGTGGGTCTGTCATGAAAGCTATTGTTTTCATATCGTGCGCAGACTCGGTAGACTTTCATTTTGAGCTTCTGAAATCTACAGCACCCTTGGAGCCTCCTTCTCCCGAGTCGCCAGCAGCAAAGGAGAAGACATCAATCGCAACAGATGGCAGTGTGGCCCCGGCAGCATACATCACATCGCCAGCAAATCCATCCATCACCCTGCACAAGCTGCATGGATCATTATCCCAGCCAATTCGCACTGCAACACTACATTCCTTTACTACCTGTAAGAACCCATCAGTTCTCATCACGACCGATATCTCTTCCCGAGGTCTCGATGTGCCCGCGGTCGACCTTGTCATCGAGTACGACCCGGGCTTCAGCGTGGCTGATCATGTTCATCGAATTGGAAGAACAGCACGTGCAGGCCGGCCAGGAAAGGCAGTTCTCTTTTTAATGCCAGGTTGCGAAGAAGGCTATGTCTCTCTACTCTCGTCTTCATCACCTCTTACACCGCAGCTGTATGACTCTGTTTTGCAGAAAGGTTTTGCATCGCCTATTGACTTCCCACCGACGCCTACTGGCTCAGGCGAGAACGGGGATGCGCCAACACCACAGCCCGAGAAGCAGTCTTCAAATGGACGAGCTGAGTCGCTTCAGCTGCATATTGAGCAACGCCTTCTTGCCTCCGACGAGACAAGTGAAGAGCCCAGCTCTAAGTCCAAATCTCCGAGGAAAGCAAAAACTAAAGCACCACCGAGGCCGAATCGAAACACGTTGCTCAACTCCGGCAGGCAAGCTTTCCGCTCACATATTCGCGCGTATGCCACCCATGTGCGCGAGGAGCGAGGCTTCTTTGATATCACTCAGATGCATCTTGGCCATGTGGCTAAGAGCTTCGGACTGCGCGAGGCTCCGGGGGGCATCGGTGGCGGTGTCCAGCGACGTGCTCACAAGCCGAGCACCGGAGCCGGTTCAAAGAGCAGCGAGAAGAGAGGCGGGGACTTTGATGATGCGGTTGGAGGAAACAGCGCGGTTGACGAGGATGCCGCAAGGAGAATGCGTGCGAAGATGAAGACTGTTATGAGCGCTGCGAGCGAGTTCAACATTGGTTGATAGGTCTCTACACTTGGCGTTCATGGCCTAAAAATACAAAAGTTTATGAAGCGACTGTGGCATTATACGGCATGATAATTCTTCTTACCTAGAACCACCAACGCGATGTCGTGACATATACTCAAATTGTAATTGAGGTAGCCTAATGTACGGCGTAACCCGTCTCAAACACATGGTATCTTTCCCAAACTCCTGCCGGTCCTGTACAGAATCGTGACATCGCATTTTCCATCATCATACAAGAGACGTTCTTTTCATTGTCTCCAGCCCCAGTCTCTGACAAAGCGTCTATGTCCATACCCAACCCTCGCCTGTAATCCAAGGCCTACGTTCTCTCCTCCGCCCCAGCCACCCGTCCTCATGGCAGATATACTGAAGACCTTCTCTTTTTGGACTGAGCCGTTCATGCCCCACGTCGCAAGTGTCTCCTCGCGTCGTCTCTTCCGCAACTTGTCCCAGCCCAACTTGAAGCCTGCTGTTACGTGCAGGCCGTCTTTGAAGACGGCTTGGACTTCATCGGCGGTCTGCCACTCGGCACCACGGCCGAGGAAGCCGAAAACATTGCCGTCGACAAGCAGCGCGGCAACACTGGCGATGCTCGTCGGTGGGCGAGGCAGGATGTTTGGTTTGGGGAACGCAATCCAGCCGATGATGGTGAACAAGACCATCGCCGCGAGTAGACTCTGAAGGATGCGAGTCGTAACAAGGTCTTGCACCACCCTCCTACGAGCCCCAACGCCGGTACTCTCAAGTCTCGCTGCGTAGGCAAACTGGGTAGCATCACCAAGAGACCCGCCACTGACGTCCTCGGGAGAGACGTCTTCCTCTGCAGTGCTATTTGTGGTTGGGCGGCGAAGGTTTGTGCTCGTCACTTGTGCACGGATGATGCCGTGCTGCGCTACGATAGCGTCGGCGACGGCTCCTCTTGTTACAATATCATCGAGTCCCAGGTCTTCGAGGGGGATGGCGAATTGTGACTGTACGAGTGATGTGAAGAATTGATCAAGTAGGTGAGGCGTCGAGACGTTGACCATGTTGTTATAATTCCAGGCCTCTTCCATCGCTACGGACGAGGGCCTGTCTGTCGATTCTATAGGCTTTGGCGGTTGCGTCTCGTCAATCAGAAGAGAAGAGCCAAGGAACGTGACCTCGACATCGACGTCTCGTAAGACCTCGTTGCAGGTGAGGGCACTGACAGAGTCCAGTGTCGTGGAATTGGTGTCAGCATTGCTCAGCCGGCCCCAAACATATACATAATGCGCCGTCTGGTTTGTATTCGACGAGGCATTCTTATAAGGCACATAGTCTGCCGCGCCGAAAAAGGCATTGGAGTCGATAAATGTCTTGATCGGTGATTTCGGAGACACTCCATTAGCTCCTCGGGCTGTGCTGATGGTGATACTAGCGTTCGCCGGGTCATCGATGATGGAGATCTCCAACGGGTTGACAGCACCGCCAAAATCAATGGAGGCCTCGAGCGTAAGGTTTACATTGATGAGATTGTCGGGGATAAGCTTGCAGTCCATCCGTGCACGGGTCGCAGGAATGGTCGTGGTAAACTTAATATCACCCGATACGTCAAGACCGTCCTGCAAGCCCGCAACGGATAACGATGGGAACGCCATGTCCTGATATGTGAAAGCCGGGAATGACATGTTCGCATTGAGGATGAGGGATGGTACGACGGTAGAGTTTTGGCCGGTGTTGAAATTCCCCCTAGCGCTCTCATTGGCAGGCAGGAATTGAGAGCTGGCGAAAAAGTCTTGTGAAAGCAGTTGTACTGTGTCGACAACTGGCACATCAACTGTCGAAAAGACAGAGGCGGTAAATATAGACAGAAGTGAGGCGATCAGGAAGGCAGTGGTAGTGCCAATGACCCCGATATTTCGAGTAACTGCGGCCTCGAAAAGGACGACAGGAGTTGTCTTGTCCAGCAGATTGGCATTGACAGATGTCTTGAACGATCCACCCTTAATCATCTGAGCATATGGAGACAGAGCCCGGGTGTTGAAGTCGATGGAAGAGAAGAACACTGCGACGAACGACACAATGACCGCCGGAAGGGATGTCCAGAGCAGGTGACGGTATTTGTCGTCCGGAACACTGCCAAGACCCGTGTTATTTTCAGATATGCGCAAGGTGACCTCTAGTACGGCAATCATTCCCAGCACAACCACGATAGCGACAGTTCGCTGGACAGGGTGGAGGCCGAGAGGATAAGGCCACCTGCTTGTCTGCTCCACGTATTCTGGTGCGGTTTCTATGGACGAGTCTCCCCCGAATACTTTGAAATACCCAACATTAGAGGCGTTTGTATGGTCGTAAGCCTCTACCCCCGTACAATATCGAAATCCCTCAAGGCGATCGCGGATCGTTGTAAGATCCGCCCCGCCTGCACCGCGCAGGGCTTGCAGAAGTGGCTTGCTATGTGCTAGAAGAACAGCACTGTCCATAATCGTGTTTGGATCTCGCGGGAGGAAGCCGGATTTGGGAACCAAGAAGCAAGTGGCAACAGCAAGCAATAAGCATGCAGCCAGGAAGCCTACGACTAGATGCACAGTGAGACTTCGAACCAAGAGCCGTTCCTCGTTGCGAAGAGCTGTCCCACTGACGTCGGTAGGGTTCTGTTCAGTCAAAGATCTGCTGGCAATAAGCGCCGTGTATGTATTGAAGAAATTGTTTCCAAGATCATATAATTTCGCCGGGTCAAAGAAAGTGGATGCGCCGGGCAAGCTGCCGGTTGTCTTGAGCATCATACCTATAGCAAGGCTCATCTTTGCATCGACTCCGACGTATTGAGGCAAGTAGTAGTTGACCGTAGAATCCTGAAACTCCGTCTGCAGTTGACTTTTGTATGAGTCGAAGAACGCTTCTGCTATGTTCCAGGGCGCAACATTGTCAAGCGTCCTATTTCTCGGCGGATCCGAGAGCGAGATATTGAGCATTGCGGTCCCGTTTTTGACTACATCAACTCGGCTAATGTTGTAGGTAGGCCGACAAAGAAGCTGTGTCGAACGTGTAATGCTACCGTTTACAGGCACATTGTCGATGAATGGCTCTTCCGGTACGGAATCCAGGTCGATGTGGACTTGCCCGAAGACTAAGACAATTCGCATGTCTTGCGTATCCGTAGAGTTGTTGCAGCCTCCTTGTCCAAATCGACTGAAATAGATAGTGTCATTACCAGTTGTGCCTGGAGGCCCAAGAAATCCCCCCAGGCTTGTGACAGGCATGGTGACGGCGCAACCCCTTGTGGTGTAGGTAGTATTGAGCTGGTCAAAGCCCCTATGATGCTGCACACCAGTAAATGACATGTCCGCTTCCTCACACTCAAGCCCAGCGAAGAATCCATCGACAGTGGCGTGAACCTCTGTACCTTCGGGGAACTGGGAGGAGATATTGAATGGTTGGTAAGCAAACTGTTGTGATGTGCCGTCGGGAAATGATAAGTTGTCTTGTTGCAGACCAACCATCGTGTACAACGCTAAACTACCTGCATCGGCTAAACCTGAAGCGTTGTTCACGAAATTTCTCTGAAGTGTTAAGTTAACATTTCGGACGGGTACCCTCACAATATCTAGTGCCATGAGGCCAGTTGATAGAATGACGAGAACCTTGAAGATGATCGAGACGGCAGCCGTGAGGGCCACTGTGAAATCTCCGTTCTTCAGTGCCGGGACAATGGACCAGGGTTGAAACATGGAAATGTAGTCCAGCTGTAAGGTATGCTCAGCATTCGCCGGCCCCTTGGACATGCGGATCCATGGAGCAGCAGCCTTGGCTTGGAATTCGACTCGATTCCAGAGTGCTGCAATAGCAGTCAGCGCCAACACTGGCCCATATTGCCAAAGATAATGAGACTTCTGGTCTGCTGTCGCCAGACCTGAGTTTCTGTTGGAAAAGTCCAGCAACGCTTCTAATGCGACCATGAGCCCAGCGAATATGAAGATGAAGGCTATCAGGACCCTGCGCAAGAGGTAGAACGGTCGCCATTGTAATGGAACATTGATGAGGTTTGACGGTTTCTCAGGTAGTAGATCCAGCTCCCTCACTCGCGTCACTGGAATAGATTTGTGATCCCCATCCCATCCCCCAAGTTGCATTATAGCATTCTGCTGAGATGCCGAGTTTGATGGACTCAGAGACACTGTAGATGTGCTGTCGGCCTTGCTATGCGGCGGGGACGGTCGTGGAACGCTGAAGGACATATGGGATCGGGCGGTATATGGTCGCTCGACATGGTCGCTGCCATCTCTTCCCTGTCGCTTCCCTTTCTTCCCTAGCTGTGCGTATTCTTGGTATGACATTTCGCCCTTGGTCGGGTCGGTGTTATAGAGAACACCGGGATAAGTTGATAGTGTATGTCCTCGAGTAGGCACGTCGTCACCTTTCCCACCACATATTCAATTCGACACGATGACTTGTCCTGTGACTGGCGAAAAAAACAGACGAAATAGACACAGTTCGAGAGTTCACAATTAACGATCTTCAATTAGGGTTCGGATGAGGATTTTGAGGATCCGGGAAACGGAGAACAATCCGGGGAAGTCAGAAAAGGCCAGATCCAGACCCAACGCCTAAGACACGATGCTGGAGCCAGCCAGCGAAGCGCATGACAAATGGCAGCGTCTTCGAGAAGGAAGAAATGAGGGCAACCGCCATGAATGATCACCGGAATGCGAGTTCGACCTCGCAGATCATTGCCCGAGGGAGCACCGACCACGTTTATGTTCCCGCTCGATTCCTCGTGGGAAGAGGGCGCCACTGTTCCCCAAGAGTTTCCAAAACTCAGGACGAGCAGAGAGATGCCATGCCCGCTGGGGAACATTCCCGCCGTAGGGCATGTGTGAGGAGGGTTGGAAGTACGCTGTGCGGGTGAGACGCTGTTTCATCATGGGCCGCCGCCCGCAAGGGGGAAGAGGAGGCGCTCTGCGCTTGTCTCGACGTCGTCTCAGCCCCCTGCTTCCCCAATGGCTGTGCCATCAAGACAACCCCCGGCTAAACTTTAATGGACAGCGATTATAAGGCAGAAAAGCGATTGACACGGGAGATGGCACCACACCATTGAAGCCGTACCAGAAAATGAAGCTGTCATAGCACATCAAAGGGCTGGTCTTCAGGCGGTTGTTGGTATGAACGGTCCGTGCACGCGCGCAGATACCAGTTGTAAGGCTTATCGATAGCACTGACGATGTCTCAAATGCCAGACCCAGCACATCTCCGAGTGGTGAAATGGATGCAATTGGCCATAGAAATAGCGTTTTCGATGATGTCCCTCAATTTCAACTTAGGCTGGTTTCTCTGGAAAGCATACGAGATGCCTAGGATATGACGAGATGGCAGTAGAAAACCGCCTGTAACTGGTCTATTATCAATGTTTCCCACGCCTGTCTAAATAACCCTTAGAATTCTCAGTGTGGCCGAATCACAAATTCATTACTCTATTTCTTGCCTGCATCCTCCTTCAGTGACACGATTCTGTTCAGCACGATCTTATCATCTGTGCTATCACAATCCATCGCCTATTTAGGTGTTAGTGTTTGAGTCAATGTGGCTTGGTATGAGCTGTACTCACAAAGTATGCCACTCTCATGGCTTGGAAGCGAACGCTTTCGGGACCACCCTTTCCAAGCTCGCTCTCGCCAGCCGCCTCGGGCCATGGGGCGCGCCTCTTCACCTCGTCGAACCCAGACTCAATAATCGCGTTCGGGTACACCGTCTCACTTTCTGGGTTCAAGTCATTCAAGAAGCCACCATCCACCGCGCTGGGATTGTCGCTCTTGAAAAGGGCATTGTGAACGCGCACCTCGCATCGGCGAGAGCCGGAGCCCTCGCTGCCGACCCACTGAATAAATGTCTTGGGCTTCTTGGTCTCACGGTCGAATACTGCGCGAATTTCCGTGACCTTTCCGGTGGCTTCATCCTTAGTAAAAGACGTTGCCTTGATAGGGAAGGCAGCGTTGAGCAGACCGACAGTCTTGCCAGGGGCGAGTCGGAAGTAATCCTTGCTATCAACTTCTCGGAAATCAGAGCTGTCGATATATAGTGTCTTGGTAAACTTGATTGTGCGGTCGCCCATCTTAGGGTCTTTTGGAGAGAAAGGCACCGATATGTCCGTCCCATCAAGTTCGTCTGCATCTTCTATCACGACAGGGATTGGGTCCAGAACCAGCATCAGCCGAGGTACTGTCCTCTCCAGGTACTTCCTGATGCTCTGCTCGAAGCGCGAAATCTGGATCACGGTGGGTGAAGTAGTAACTCCTAGCTCATTGACAAACTCGAGAATGGCTCCGGGTGGTATGCCTCGTCTCTTGATGGCGATCAGCGTGTAAAGTCTCGGATCGTCCCAGCCTCTCACAATTTTCTTGTCGACAAGGGCCATAATCTTTCGTTTCGACAGAACGGTCCCGCTGAGACTAAGCCTACCATATTCGCGTTGCTGAGGTTCGTAAACTCCAAGAGTCTTGTTGAGCCACTCATAGCTGACACGGCTGAGAATGAACTCGGTAGTGCATAATGAATGTGTAATGCCTTCGAAGGAGTCGCAAAGACAGTGAGTGAAGTCGTAGGTCGGGTAAATCTTCCACTTGTCACCGGTCCGGTGATGCTCTGCATCCAAGACTCGGTATGCTGCCAGATCCCACATTTGAGGGTTTCCATCTGTGATATCCTGCTTCATGCGGAGGAATGCCTCCCTTGGCTTGTATTTTCCATCACGCATATCTCTGAACTTCTGAAGATTCTCCTCCACGCTCTGATCGGCATGCTTGCATCGGTATCGTGGTGACTCGCCCTTCTCGCCTCCTCTTTGGCGCTTGATCTCGGCATCATCGCAATGGCAGACATAGGCCTTGTCAAGCGTGATCAGTTTCTCAGCTAAATCGTACAACCGTTGGAAGTTGTCGCTTGAGTAGGTGATCTTGCAGGGTTTGAAACCAAGCCACTCGACCATGTCCTGGATTGCCGTGAAGTATATCTCCTCTTCTTTCTCGGGGTTTGTGTCGTCATATCGCAATATTGTTTCGCCGCCATGGTATTTAGCAAAACCGAAGTTGACAGCAATTGCCTTCGCGTGACCTATGGAGGTGAAGTTAGCAATGACGAAGAAGCGAGTGTTCGGGAGCTGTTACACACCGATGTGAAGGAAGCCATTAGGCTCTGGAGGGAATCTAGTCATGACTGGCTTCATCGGCCGATTGCTGAAGACTTCATTGAGGAAGCCCTGTTTGAACATAGCCTGGGTATCGATCACAACCTCTTCAACCTTCTCCTTAGGTTTAGGTGCGGCGGCCTTCTTCTCGGCAGCCGGCTTGGTGGCCGCCTCTGCTTTCCTAGCCTCGGTGGCTGCTTTCTTTGCTCGCTTCGCCAGTCGCTTCTTCAGCTCGCCCTTAGAAACCATCTCGCCAGTTTCCTCGTCAAGCTGGAGCTTGGCGGTGCTGGCGGCGACCGCCTCAACGGGGTCCGCCATGCTTTTGGTGGGAGTTGTGATGCTCGAATGGTATCTTTGGTATCTACAAGATGGAATTGAGTCGCTCGCGGTAGATCAAGGCACAGAACGACTACGTTCAGGTTTTATCAAGGGGAAAGGAAGGTGTTGCTCCGGTGAGTCAGTCCAACGGGCTGGAACGGTTTCACTGCCCCTCGAAAATTATTGGCGGGGTGGAGGGGCTGGATGAACCGACTGATAACTCTGTACACACGCGACAAAGAGCCCGATGACTAAGCCTGGCCAGGGAGCTTGGGCCACCTAGCCAGTTTGTTTGGACTCGATTCAAAATGAAGGTCAACCAACGATTATCGCCACTGCAATATGAAGTCTGGGCATAGAAGGTTGTGGCCAAAGATCATATATTGATTCGTCTGCCTCATTATTGCTGACTTTACAAACTCAATCCCAATTGGCAAAATTGTGTCTTTAGGTAAACCTGGAATAACAACCACTTGTATCCTCTAAGAAATCCACTACAGTGCCCCGCCCAGTCGTCGGGGGTGCTGTATTTCTGGAAGCTACAGGGGTCCCCGCTTTCGTCATTGTCCTCCCTCGAGGCTTTCTACACTCAGCCTTCTCATTCTTTGTCCAGCACTCATCTCACAACCCTCTTCCCTTTCCCTTCTATTCTTGGACCTCGCTCATTGATTGATTCCTCAGCGAGCATCTCTCCCTCGCCAATTCCTCACTGCATGTCCTTTCGACAAGCCTTCAAGATGGCCGTCCTCGCCGCCGACGAGCTCCCTACTCTGTCATTACTCTACAAGCTTGGAAAGCTGAAGGCACCCCCTCCCGGCAGGGAAGCTCCCGCCACAATCTCCTACAATAATACGACTCCGACTCCCTCCAAAGCTCTCAACGATCGCGTAAGCGTTTACCGAGGAGATATCACAAAGCTCGAGGTCGATGCCATAGTCAATGCGGCCAACGAGAGCCTACTAGGCGGAGGTGGCGTCGACGGCGCAATCCACAATGCTGCTGGACCAGGACTGCTGGCCGAGTGTCGCAAGCTTAACGGGTGCGACACTGGCTCTGCGAAGATCACTGGCGCATACAATCTGCCCTGCAAGAAGGTCATCCATGCCGTTGGCCCCGTCTACAACTTCATGAAGCCGAAGAAGAGCGCGGAGTTGCTGACTGGCTGCTATACCACAAGCCTGGAGCTAGCTGTGGCGAACGGGTTGAAGACAATTGCGTTCAGCGCCCTCAGCACGGGTATCTACGGCTATCCAAGCTCGGATGCAGCGCCAGTGGCGATCAGCGCTGTGAAGAAGTTCCTAGAGAGCGATGACACTCTTGAGAAGGTGGTGTTTGTCACCTTTGTTCAGAAGGACGTCGATGCTTACGATCGCTTCTTACCGTGAGCTTACCCTTCTCTCCCCGGACTACCAGACTCAATTGCTCACTTGATTATAGGCTTTACTTCCCTCCCGTGCCCGAGGCATCACAGCCAGCCCCTACCGATCCCGAGTCAACGACAGGTGGTGCTGACGAGGCGGCCCAAGAAGCGGAGGCTGAGAAAGTGGCAAGCAAGCTACCCGATGTCCCTAAGGCAGACCCAGACTCCGAGCATGCAGACAAAAAGCAGAAACACGACACCTGATCATGATGGTGGTTTGGGGAGTCTCGATTTTTAAAGCATGGAGTTCAGTGGCAGGCATTGGAGTTCTGGACAGGAAGGTATGCCTCAACGATAGGCAAAGCACCGAAACATGAAAGTTTATGATCTTCACAAACCGAGACCTTCTGACAGCATACCGTCTTTTCTCGAAACCCCGTAATCTAGTAGCTGTCAAATTGCTTTACAAAAGAACGCAAGAATATTCGCATGTTGCACAATACGCCAATAGAAACAAGTAAAAGGAAAACAGCAGAACTCCTAAATGAGCACGGTGAATGATATCCTTGGTCAAAGCCCTCAGCTCTCCTACACTGGGTGCGGAAACCGTTCTGGACTCGGCTCTGGGGACTTTGATGCAGCCCTCTGCTGCTCCTCCCTGTACGTCTGATAGGTCACGGGAACACCGTGCTGGAACTGATTCTGCAGCGCCTGCCCACCAAACATGACATCGGCAAGCAACTGTGCGTCTCTCTCCAGCTGCACGTCTTCAGTAGTTGTCTCTCTCGTGGCGTAAGGATGCGGGAATGGAGCGAACATGGCAGGCGTGTTCCCACCAATGGGCTGGGAGGGCTGCCACGCCTGGTTGGTGCTGGTGAATAGACCTTGCTGCGGTGCACCAGCGTTGAATCCTCCTGGCAAACCCGAAAACTGGCCAAAGCCTGCTTGGGTGGAGAAAGGAACTGTTGCCCTTTGATTCCACTGCGATGGGGTTGGTGTTCGTGGAAACTCGGAGAACTTGACACGCTTCGGTGCTATGTGGCAGTTAGCGGCATGTCTCGCCATAACATAATGCAAATGAACGGAAAGGCTTACGTTGTTCAGTCTCTGGTTGCGGTTGCTGTCCAGTAGCTGGGGCTTGTGTTTGTGCCTTGCCCTCTTTTTTGGCGTCTTTCAGGATCTTGGACACATCAAAGATATTAGTCCCCAGCTTCGTTGGCCCATGCTCGTCCTGGTTAATGATTTTCTTCAGAGACTTGCCCTGCGACTTGAGCACTGTCTTGAGCTTCTTGATGGATTTTTCGACATCCTTCTTCAGCTCTTTCGCCTCGAATCCTGCCGTGTCCGAGTTAAACTCGTCCCGCTTCTGGATGATCCTGTACCACATCTCGATCACCTCTTTCAGAACTGGCTCCGTGATGAGTGTCATTTCGCGAATTGCCATGTTTCTGAGCATCTCTGACTTCTTCTTCTTCCTCGAGGGTATGACGCCTACAAAAGCGGGGAGAGTTATGTCGGCATGAATATACTTGGGGTCGAGGAACTCTAAGGCGTGTAGTATGTGATTTTGATCCATCTGGAAGAGCCCTCGGAGCTTCTGAAGCTCCTCTATAATCCTTGGCGGCCACGGGCTATTGAAATGCAGGAGATCAGTAACGTGTTGTTCCAAGGGGCTCAAGATCCCGATACATCCCGTGGTCAACTTCATATGTACTGCACTCATCCGACCTGCAAGCCGTCCTCCAAACGCGTTCCAGATTGCAAGGCGTGAGTGAGGACGACCCCTGAGATAGTCGTATATCAGGTTCTGTAGGTAAGTAATCTCCGCCGTCAGACAACGATGGATTTCTCCAATGTCCTGATAGAGCAAGGCGAAGTATTGGAATAATTCCCACATGCGCTGTTCAATAAAAGAATCCATGGTAGGCTCGACATTGCCCACGTCTTGGCCGCTGGCTTGCGCTGCTCTCCATTGCTGCCTTTCTTGTTCGAACTCGTTGTTGATCACGACCTGGGAAGTGCGCAGGAATGCCAGCCTTGAGTTAATCTCTGGGCCGTCACGTTGCACTGCTTTCACTAGGTGGTTGAACTGCGTATCCGTCTCGTCCCATGTCAACTGTTCAAAAGTCCAGACTCTCTTGGTACTTGTTTCGTCGAGGCCTTCCCAACTCAACGCCTTCAGGTAGTCCGCAATCACGTTATGGCCGGCTTCCCGAAGACTTACATTGGCAATCGCAATCCAGTCGGCGACATTCTGGCTGCCGTAGAGAGCCCCTTTCTCAACGTAACTCGGAAATTGGCTGTACGCTCTCGCCAGGTTGGGCTGCTGGGGGGAGAACTTGAAAGACTGCCAACCGTACTTTACAGCATCGCATGACCAGAATTCGTTGCTGAAGAAGCGAGCGCAAAGCTCCACAGGAAGAACCTCTTCCATAGTCATGGCATGAGCCGATGGGTAGTTGAGGAAGTCCGCACTGCCTTGTAGCTCTGATGGATGAGGATTCGGGGCCGCTTGTGGCCATCGTGACTTGATACCCGCGACAGTCTGCCAATGCAATCCCTTGAATCTGACCAGGGGAAGCGTCTCAAGGACACCACCGAAGAGCTATGGTTCAAATATTAGTGACGTTTCGCCGGATAGCTAAGAGGTGTCGAGATGTAGATCCCGAAGCATACCCTGTTTTCAAACGCAAATCCCATCTCGGCCTGTTCCTCATTCTCAAAAAAGCACTCATCGTTTTTACCTGATCGATCAAGAAGCTTGTCGCCCAGGCTCTCAAGATTTTGGAAGACTTCTTGACTAAAGTTTCCGAACTGAGAATCGATCCCCACCCAAACTTTATCCTTCTGGAACTGCGCCGCATGTGCATAATGCGCGGCGTGCTATTATATCAAGATCAAACTTTAGCACGGGCTCGATGATATGTGATGTGAGGAGGATCACAAGCAAGATATGCGGCTGAAAAGCAAGTGACGCAGCAGGATTATACTTACAGCAAGCTCATGGAGCATAGTTGCGGCCACAAGGAAAGAGCAGACCGCTTTCTCTCCTAGGGTGTAAGACCGTACAAGAAGTGGGAAAAGGAGCTCGAGGCCGATCTGGATCCGAATTGGCGGATCTCCCGGTTTTTCGAACGTCGTCGAGCCATAACTTCCCGTTGATACCTTGTCCTGACCTGTAATACGGTAAACACTGCCAAACTCCCACTCAATTTTGTTCAGCAAGACTTTAGATGTGACCTCCATTGAAGGAAAGTTCAGATCACGCAGTCTCCTTGTCTCATCCCACATGAAGGCAGGATCCACGGCCAATCTCAGATTATCTCGAATAGGCACTCGGGTCTTCTCATGTGGGTCACGCAAGTCTCTGGCGTAATGGACGGGACACCGAGCATATAAATTGAGCAATGCTTGCCAATAGGGGTGATTCGAATTCAAGATTCGAGTGACCATCTGAAGAGTTGGTTGCAATGCGGCCCATATGATGTCGTCCCACTACAAAACTCATACTGTCAGAATCACTGTTTTCCAAAAGCTTTGTCGTTTGGTTTGGAACTTACAGCAGTATATTCACCGCGGTATCCGTTAATATTGAACAATTGTCGTGGACTAGTCTCTGCCCCGCCTAAATGGTCGGTCTTCAACCATTTGTTGCGAGCCACAAGCCTATATCGTTAGTTTCTGTATGTCTCTGGCAACAGACTTGATCACTTACGGATGTAGAGGTCCTTGTAGGTTACTGTCAGGGACTACCAAGTTGGCGGGATCATAGGCCTTTCGCTCCACGAACTAATATGATTGTTAGTTCAAAGTATTTTCGAAGATGACAAGCCTCATCAACTCACATCATCAGTCGTAAAGCCGTCAAATAGATAACGTTGATAGTCCTGGTTCTCCGAGATCACGTCATATAGCTTCAACCAAGCTTGACCTTTTTCCTCTGCACTCAAGTTGTCTCTCGCATTGGCTTGAGTTTCGAGATAGTCTCGCAATGACATTCCCTGGGGATGGGCATCATCCACAACTGTAGATTTCAAGAATTCACTGGCCGACTTCAGACCCTCACCCGGCATTTCAACCGTTGTACCAATTGCAACAGTTGGTGTCACCCAAGACCTGCCGGCTGTTCCATCAGGGTGCATCCCCCATCTCAAGGCGTGCATCGTCGGATTTTTCATCTGGTCTTGCAAAAGAAGTGCAGGTCGGAGGACTTGGGTAATATCTCGCTTGAACCTCTTTCTCATCTGGCCACTATCGTGCCATACCTCGTAGTCTGGGTTGTATTCTGGATCAGTCCACTCCGGGAAGTATTCGATATACTCCCATTCGCCTTGACCTTTACGAACTTTCTTGGCGTTATTGGCTGGTCTTTTCAAAGCCACGCTCAATGGCTCCGGCTCACTGAGATCATCTATCTCGGTCCTTTTCACCAACCAGCTCCAGATGGTTGAAGAGTTGAAAATACCGGCTGATCCAGAAGAGCTCATGGACGTGTCCGAGTCACTGTCGCTGTCACTCCCTGAGGGTGGATCGACGGGCGGGTTCTGGGTGCCGCCCAAATTCCCTGTTTGACTTGAGCTTGCCATGGTTTCGATATGTCTGCAAGTTGCAACAGGGCCTTGGTTGTTGTATCTGGGGACGAGACTTCGGGGACGAGACTTCCAGTTAGCTCGAATTTACTCGCTGTCAAGACTCGTAATCCGAGACGATGCCCTCGACATGTTCTACATTTTGTTGCAGGGGCCTCAAAGATCCTGGGAGATTGGTCTACAACAAAGGCTCGGTGAGGTTAATCGCCTTCCGGCGTGGAGCACCAGCCCAGAGAATTCATACTGCCGTTTGCGGGATGCAAGCTGTTCGAAACACCATAATGCACAAAGAAGACGCTGCGGCTGCTCATGAAAGCCAAACATGTTGATTTTTGCCTTGTCTTACTTATTGGTTCCGAGTCATTTCAATTGGGGAGTCTTGCAAGACCAATTCTCTTTGTTCATCCTGCGATAAAGTTTTGGTGGTAAGCTAAATCAGATGATTTTTCTATGAACAAAGACCGCTTCGCCAAACACGGAATTCGATAACGATTAGCCGCATCTTGAACGATTTCCATCTCAATGCAGGGACTTGTGCATTTCATCGTATAGAATCATTCAAGCCCTCCGAGCATGTTCAGTGTCGAGGTCGAACTCACTCAAAGCCTAAAACTAAAATACTACTGCACTTAGACTTGTGGGGGACCGTTCTGCGCCACCGCCGCGGCCGCGCTTTTAGCGGAATGAATCCCCTCGTTGCCGAAAACCGTTGATCCTTGAGCCTAGACCACAGGCGATTGTTAAGAGAGCGGCCGCCGGTGAAGCAGCCGTTTTGCACCGGACCTTCTACTCTCGGCACCCGAGCCACAACGGTTTACTCTGCCCACAGGCACCAAGTGGCACGCGATCGAGACGGCAGGTGTTCTAATGCATTAAATATTGGGTTCTCATGCGTTTTGTAGGTCATGAAGCGATGCCTAGCAGATCTACTTAGACGGAGATTGGAAGGTGGCCAAGATCCCTGGTGATAGTGCCGATACACCCCAGCCTGTTCCGTGGCCAGCCCCCGGTGATTGCGATTTGGTATCAGAAGCCAATCGGTAATGTCACCGACCACGATGGTGGTTGAGAAGGACGGTGTGGTAATTTCGGAGGCGTAACGGCGAGCCACCCCACTAACCCGGTAACAGTAAGTCGCAAAGCAGCCAAGGAGCTTCCTACGGCTTCTCACTCACAAGCTTTCGTGGCGCGTGGAAGCGAACGCAGCAAAGCAGCTTGGCTTCGAGAAATACGGGACACCGTTTCCACGTAACCAAGAGGCAGAACACTTTGATTGCGGACTGTAGGGTAGACTCAGCTTCCTGCTGCATCGATCGTCTTGTGAGAACCCGGAAGCTCAGCTCCATAGCTGGCTTGGCATCTAGGGAGTCCCAGCTAGCCGTATCATCCAACTGGTCGCGCTCGAGCCCTTCCAGATTGTTGGATCTTCCACTTTCCTCTTCCAGCAGGTCAATGTGGAGATCAAAATGTTGCGTCCCTCACTGCTCTGGTTCCCCACCAGGGGACATCCTTCTGTACGAATGCCAAGCTTCCATCTGCAAGGCAGCTGGCCAGGCACCACGGGGATATCCAGGTCTTGTGCGTGATGCGCGCATTGTTTGGCTGATCAAGGTGGTAGTCGATATGGAAACATGCGAGCTCGCCAGGGGAACTTGCAGGAGGAATAAATACTGCCATGCTTGCCCAGCCTCGGTGACGTCCCAGGAGTTTGGGAGCTTCACGCGTCTACTGCTCTCTTCACAAGCTTCAGACACGCCTGCTGTGAGCTCTGAGAAGACCGAGTACGGCATTCGAGCATCACGATGAGAGCCAAAATCATTGCCGGTACAGCCCTGCTGGCTGCAACGGTCAATGCCGAGTGCGCCGCCGACAATTGTCTCCGTGCTTTACGGGCGACACAAACACCCGGTCGACTTGCTGCTGCTCAGTCCTTCTGCGCAACCTTCACTGCCACCAGTGTCGCTCCTACGGCGATACCGACGTTTGCCTCAAATGCCTGCAAGGAGAACCAGAATGGAGACATGTTCTTCCGTCTCTCTAGTGCTTGCTCATGCATTGCCCCCTCAACGACATCATCGGCGTCTGTGACAGCCACGGCTTCTCCCACAGAGCCCTGTGCCATTGTCAGCAACTCATGGGCTGCTCAGCAGGCTGCTAATCCTTCGGGTCAGTAATACTCCAATTGGTAGAAGCCGAGCCTTAGGAACAGGGTGAATTAACAAGCAACAATATAGCTACCCCCACGGTTGCTGCCAAGCTTGCCCGCGACTGTCTAGCCTCCGTTCCACTAGGCAAGGAGGCTGCTATTGAGCTCGTCGATGCTATGGTGCCGTATCTTGAGTGGCAAACCGATGCTGCTTATAAGGCGGATCCTCCTGCGGATTATTTCTACCCTGGCTATGACCTGTTTGCGGAGCTTGCCAAGATCAGAACCAACCTCGTCAACGATGTGTATGATAGCGAGTATGCTTTCCAGCTTGCCATGTACAAGGATGTCTTTGGCCCTGGACATGACGGTCATTATGTCTACTACTCGGACCTCCTGACCGCTGTCTTTGACAATAATCGTCGTCGCTCGTTGGTCTCTCTCAGCGAGGATGGATCCTCACTACCAGTGATCAAACTCTATGGTATGTTGTCAGCCCCCCAACTTCTCATCGATCAAATACTAACCGTCTTCAGAGGATGTCATTGCTTCTCCAGAGACTGCTTCCGCTGTTGTGCTGATCAATGGTGTGGATGCTGCTACCTATGTCGCTGATACCATCTTCACGGCGGGCTTCAATCAGGATGCTGATTCGGCTTACAACACCATGTTCTATGAGATGGCCTTCCCCCCATCAGGTACCGGCAATGGGTATTTTAGCAGCGGCGGCCGTATTCGGTGAGCTGGAAATTGGGCCCTTGAGGAGATATTCGGCTAATGGACTTCTTCCAGATACATTTATGATGTGTATGGCCCAGAGACCACCTTCACCTTTGCAAACGGAACAGAGGCCACCTTCGAGAACTATGCCCGCATCAAGACCTCCCTGTCTGGTGTCACCGATGGTCCTTCATTCTACCAGAAGTTCTGTACCGGAGCCACCACCGACGAGGTTGTTGCCAGTGCGGGCAAGGTTGCAGTGGACGGCGATTCCGGCATCACAGTCCCGGGCTATCCTACCCCAGTTGTCATCACTGAGGACGGTGTCGTGTCATGCTATTTCCTTGATGGCGAGGGTTTCGAAGATGTCGCTGTCATTGCCCTTCTGGCCTTCGAGAACGAATCGCCAGCCGAGTTCCAGGAGGTCTGCCAGCAGTGCTTCGCCAAAGCTGTTGAGGCAGGCAAGACCAAGCTCGTGGTCGACTTCCAAGCCAACGGCGGCGGCTATATTCTCCAAGGCTATGACTTCTTCCGTCAGCTGTTCCCACACGTTGTCCAGGACGGCTTCTCTCGCTGGAAGGAGAACGGTGGCTTCATGGCCATCTCGGAGATCGTTTCGGACCTGGTCGCCGACGTCAACCCTTACACGAGCGACGACTACGACCTCATCGGCTTCTATGAGTCGTGGTTCAACTACCGCTACGACTTGAACATCTCGGACCTCCCCTTCCAGACGTTTGAGGACAAGTTCGCGCCGCACGTGTACAAGCACACCAATTACACGGCGATCATGCGGTGGAACCTAAACGACAACCTGACAACCACCAACGAGACTTTCGGCATGGGCATGGAGATTGCGGGCTACGGCTCGCTCTCCGACATTGCGCAGCCGTTCGAGGCCGAGAACATCATCATGTTGTACGACGGCATGTGCGCGTCAACTTGTACACTCGCCTCCGAGATGTTGCGCATCCAGGGCGGCGTGAAGAGCATCGCTATGGGCGGTCGACCGAAGCAGGGACCCATCCAGGGCGTCGGTGGCGTCAAGGGCGCGCAGGTCCTGAACTGGAGCAACATCTTCAGCTATGCGCAGTGGGCGCTGCAGTTCGCGACCACGGACGCGCAGAAGGACGCGCTCAGCGCCTACACCGACCTACCGCTGCGTCGCAGCACGGCGGCCGCGGTCAACACCCGCGACCAGATCCTGCGCGACAATGTCAACGATGGCCTGCCTGCTCAGTTCGTCGCTGAGGAAGCCGACTGCCGCCTGTACTGGACGGCGCCCATGGTGACGGACGTGACCGAGGTGTGGAAGGCTGCTGCCGACGCGGCGTTCAACGGCGCCAAGTGCGCTGCCGGCGGTATCGAGAAGCGCGACGTCAGCGAGAAGGCGGAGGCTCGTCGCCGCAACTACCTGTCGCCTGCTGGTGTTGAGGAGCGAAGCAAGCTGGTGGCCAAGAGGAATCTGGCACCGCGTGAGGCGGCTACCTTCAACGCGAAGAACTTGCAGAAGGCCATCCCCTAAGTATGCACTAAGGCAAACAAAAACACAGCTTTATACATAGCTGTGATAGAAATATTTAATCTTACAACGGCCCCCAAGTCTTGGTTGAGTGGAGTTTCCTCGCAGACGTTGCCTTAGATAGCCTATTGCCGTCATCTGTAATTGGTCGCCAAGTCGCAGCATTGATGCTTGACACTGCAACTTACAACTCGAAAGTCCCTGGCTCTGAGCATTTAAGTATTGTATGGAAGGGAGACAGATGCGTAATGCTTGACTCCATGGTCTGGATGTTGTAGCATCGAGTTTGCTGGTCATGAGCAGTCGAGAATTTCTCACAGACGGGAGGTAAAAAGTCGAGCTCGAGCCAATCTCAAACGACTGATTGATGACTGATCATCTCAGTCGCACCTACCTTCCTCGGTAATAAGTTAGAACGAGATATTATGATGTTGAGATCACTAAACTGGCTCTAGACCCAAGATCGTTCCAACTTAGGCAAGTGCCATCCTTTCACTTCACAAAGGCTTCTGAGAACAGATAAACAGGCTGGTGTATTATCATGTTTTAGACATACGGCTTAGTGCAATATGAATTTACCTAGGTAGGTAGATAGTTTACCTTGTGAATTGGATATTATCTCCTTCTAGATTTGCACTGCAAGACCCGGATGTGGCCGCTGTTCAGGGGAGTCACGTGACAGCAATCTGAAGAGAGCCGCTGCTGAGGGATGGCAAGCCAATCTAACTATCCGCTTCCTGAAAAGAACATGGGGACCCCAAGATCATTTCATCAAAATTGGCGGGGTCTATCGCCATGCCTGAGTCTCCCCCGGGTTTGCCTAGGGGCTTTTGGGGTGATGGCAGTGGAGATGCGGTCAGTGCTTTTCTTCTTTGCCGTGGGAGTCATGGCCTGGCCTGGCTCGCCTGGATGGCCATATCACGAACACGGTAGGCAAGATGCTGACTAGCGCTAGAGGGAAAGTATTGATAGCACCAAGGGGGCGCACAGCCGCTAAGATTAGAAAGGCGGTGACGCCGCGAGGGTTGGGGATTGGTGGGAATCACGGTCGGCACACTGCATTGGTGCGGGAGGACAAAGAAAGGAGCCCCGGTGTCAGATCCATGGTGCCGTGTCGTTGGAGTGCCGAGCTGATAGCGACTCGTATCTTGAATCGAGGATCCAGGCTGGCTCTGGCCGCTTATAAGATTCGTTGGGGACAAAGTGTTGCGCGGAGCGACTCTACTATGCAGTAGGCCAGAGCAGTGGAGATCAAGAATACGGGGCTAGAGAAGGACGGGTGCGGATAGACGGCGTGACAGGCAGCGGAGGTGAAAAGAAATATGGAGGCTTTGGAAGCGTGAGTCCAGCTGGCTTTTGGGGCTCGATTCGGGAAGCCCGTGGCGAAGATGGACGATCCGAGTGGTCCCGGGCGGCGCTCTAGAGCGAGCCTGACCGTCTCCAGGAGATCAATGAACCAGGAGAACGCGATTAATTCGATGCTACCTGATACGTGCAAGAGACGCCAAATAGGAGCCGGGCAATTTGTCTTCCACTCAAAAGGCAACAGGCTTGACTGGGTGTCTGGGCAGGACAGCCTTTAATTATGCGTGGCGAAGCAGAGGCTTTGCCCGGCACATTCTAGGGGCTACAGATTGACACTAATTCATTGACATGGTCCTTTTGATTCCCTGTCTCGAGCCTGGCTCATCCCAGCTCTTCAGATGTACGGAATTTAGGGCTTATCGGCTGGCTGTTATCGAGCAAGGGGTGGGCTGTTGGGTATCTCGTTGGCAGAACAGTCTTCCCAAAAAAAAAGAGTTGGACATTGCCAGGTACCCCGCGATGGTTGGAAGGGAGACCGTCTCGGGCAGGTTGCATGTGAGATTACCAAACTACAGACAGCGCCACCAACACCATCGAGTGTTTTCCTGTGAGACAAGATGAGAGATTGCCCTTCTTTCTGACGTCAAGAGATGATGTTTCCCCAGAATATTTGGATAAGAAGCCCGTCTATCTGAAGAAGGCGAGGAAAGACCGGATGGAAAGAGCGCGTTGCCTCGGGCAAACAGAAGTTGTAGGGACTGGCGGGGGACTTTCGAGTTTCGTAAATTTATTTATTTTTTTTTGCATGAAATCTGGCTCACCGCCCTCTGGCCGAGCCATATCGGGCCTAGCGCGGACACCGATAAAGCGATAAGCAGGGATGACTGAGTCGTTGGTGGGGGATAAGGACCAATCAGTGGCGGGGTTATCGAATCTCACCCCCCTTAGGGTCTCCTAGACCCCAAAAGAGCCCTCTTTTGCCGCTGGTTACTTGGTCAGGTACTTGGGAGAAGGCAGGCGGCCACTGTGTCCAGTCGAGCCAGTCTCCAGAAAAAAATCTTTCGGAGACGCCATACAAATCCTTACTATGTAGGTCCAGGTACCTAACCTACGGCTAAGGTACGGGAAGACGAACGGAGGCGCTGCCACAGCAATAATCTGCCGCTACCCTCCTGTTGAGGGAACCCTTTTTAAGCAAGTGCATCCTCCATTCTTATCCTCCCTGCCTGGCCCTCTTCTTTTTTTTTTTGATCTTTCTCTCCTTCAACCTCCACTCCCTCCCTTAATTTTCCATTTCCCTCGTCCGTTCCTCGTCGCAGGACAGACTTCTCCTCTCAGCTCAGTCTTTACATTTGACTTTGCATCTTCAGTTTCTCGTTGAGACTTCCTCCTCCAAGAGAAGCCTCTCCAAGAAATTCCAGACCCAGACCCAGACCTAGACGAGCCAGCATAGAGCAGAGAAAAACTCGACTCTCCATCGACTTTTCCTCTGCGGGTTCTTCTCGAGCGCCTTTTCGATACCCTCCCCCGAATAGACTGCGCAAGACCGATAGACAAGCGATTTCGTCGACCGATTCGCCTTTCTTAGAAAGATAAGAGATTTGGGCTTAGACTTGCGGTTTTAGACCCCCTCAGGAAAAAAAATCTCCACCGAATTCTTCCTCGCCGAATAATTCACCACACACACCAAAATGCCTGCCGTCACCAGCCCTGCTGCCCAGGCGGAGAACGCCAAGAGCCTGAAGGTGCTCGATGAGCTTATGCAGAAGCTCACCATCTCCAAGGAGGCCGACGCCGTCAAGGAGTCTGCCGCCGCTCTGGCTTCCTTCATCAACGGCCCCATTGAGGACCTCGATGTGCCCATCAAGTAAGTACCACAGATATGCCTCTCTCTCCCGCTGTAGGACCCAAGACCAGTGCCAGCACCAGCACCAGCATCGCACCCGCATCGCACCTGCGGCGCCAGAGCCCGAAAATTGCCCATCCCCACCTCCTGCCATTTTCACGCCCATTACCCCTCTCTAACCATTTTCTGCCCACCGCCATATGCCCCTCGCCGCATTTGCACACAAATTTTTGTGGCAATCGTCGGGTGGCAATTGGACGGCCGACCCGCCTTTCTCGCTGCGGCGCTCGGTTCGCTGTAGCTGGGTTGCTGGTTTACTGGTCTAGTGGCTGTCTTTTGTGCACACCGAAAAATGAAAATTAGAGAGAATTCCTAGTTGGCTAATGCTTGTAGCAGGACTATTGAGGCCATCAAGAAGCAGCTCGCCAACAAGAAGGATGCGTCTGTCCGTGAGAAGGGCTTGAACGCCGTCCAGGCGATCGCCCAGCACTCCGAGATTGCTCCCAATGTCGAGCCCTTCCTGGTTGTCCTCCTCCCCAATGTTCTTGCCGCTGCTGGTGACAAGATCACTTCTGTCAAGAATGCCGCCATTGCGGCTGCTCTGGCCATCGCCGAGGCCATCAACCCCAATGCCGCCAAGTCCACGCTGCCGGCTCTGATCCACTCTCTGCGCAACGCCCAGAAGTGGCCGGAGAAGATGACCGTGCTTGACTTTATCGACACCCTCATCCGCACTGCTCCCGCCCAGCTTGCTTTCCGCGTCCCCGACTTGATCCCCGTCGTCTCTGAGGCCATGTGGGACACCAAGAAGGAGGTCAAGGACCGCGCCTACAAGACCATGGAGAAGCTCTGCGAGCTCATCGTCAACAGGGATATCGAGCGCTTCATTCCTGAGGTCATCAAGTGTATCGCCAAGCCTGAGAACGTCCCCGAGACCGTTCACTTGCTCGGTGCCACCACTTTCGTCACCGAGGTGCAGGAGCCTACTCTGGCCCTCATGGTCCCTCTTCTGGATCGTGGTCTGGCTGAGCGTGATACCGCCATCAAGCGTAAGGCCGCTG
This sequence comes from Phaeoacremonium minimum UCRPA7, assembly GCF_000392275.1. Classification (NCBI taxonomy): domain Eukaryota; kingdom Fungi; phylum Ascomycota; class Sordariomycetes; order Togniniales; family Togniniaceae; genus Phaeoacremonium; species Phaeoacremonium minimum. The sequence goes on from NW_006920946.1 coordinate 1,034,812, forward strand.
TCATCGTTGACAACATGTGCAAGCTCGTCGACGACCCGAACATTGTCGCTCCTTTCTTGCCCAAGATGATGCCCGGTCTCCAGAAGAACTACGATAACCTGGCTGATCCCGAGGCTCGAGAGAAGACCAAGCAGGCTCTCGACACCCTGACTCGCGTCGGCAATGTCGTTGATGGCAAGATTCCCGAGGCCCGCAACGACAGCGACCTTGCTGTCGTTCTCGGCAAGCTCAAGGAGGCTCTGTCTCCTAAGTTCCCTCACGTCACTGGTGACAAGTTCAACCCCGTTCTGGAGTACATCTCCGCCATCGCTGGTCAGCTCGTTGACGAGAAGGAGACTGAGCCCACCACTTGGTACGAGAACCTGAAGACCTTCACCTCCGTTATTGTTGGTGATGAGAACTCCGAGGCTCTCGTTGAGACCCTCCGAAAGAAGGCTTCTCCCGGCCTCGCTGAGGAGGAGGAGGTCGAAGCCGACGAGGAGGAGGGTGAGGATCTCTGCAACTGCACATTCTCCCTCGCCTACGGTGCCAAGATTCTGCTCAACCAGACCCATCTCCGCCTGAAGCGTGGTCAGCGTTATGGTCTTTGCGGTCCCAATGGATCTGGAAAGTCCACTCTCATGCGCGCCATCAACAATGAGCAGGTTGAGGGTTTCCCCAAGCAGAGCGAGGTCAAGACTGTCTTCGTTGAGCACGACCTTGACTCCGCTGACACTGAGATGACCACCATTGACTGGACCATGAAGAAGCTTGCCGAAGCTGGTGTCGATGTCTCCAAGGAGGAGGTCGAGAGACGCCTGGAGGAGTTCGGCTTCACTCCTAGCATGATTTCTGGCGAGATCTCCGCTCTGTCTGGTGGTTGGAAGATGAAGCTGGCTCTGTGCCGTGCCGTCTTCGAGGCTCCCGATATCCTGCTCCTTGACGAGCCTACCAACCATTTGGACGTGAAGAACGTGAAGTGGCTCGAGGATTACCTCATCAACTCTCCCTGCACATCTATCATCGTCTCTCACGACAGCGGCTTCCTTGACAACGTCTGCCAGCACATTGTCCACTACGAGCGCTTCAAGCTCAAGCGCTACAGGGGTAACCTCAAGGAGTTCGTCAAGCGCGTCCCAGCTGCCAAGTCCTACTATGAGCTTGGTGCGTCTGAGATGGAGTTCTCCTTCCCTGAGCCCGGTTTCCTGGAGGGTGTCAAGACCAAGGCTAAGGCCATCCTGCGTGCTAGCAAGATGAGCTTCCAGTATCCTGGTACCTCCAAGCCGCAGATCGCCGACATCACCTTCCAGTGCTCTCTCGGTTCCCGTATTGCCGTCATTGGTCCCAACGGTGCCGGCAAGTCTACCCTCATCAATGTTCTGACTGGTGAGCTGGTTCCCACCGCTGGTGAGATCTACCAGCATGAGAATATCCGTATTGCTTACATCAAGCAACACGCTTTCGCTCACATCGATAACCACTTGGACAAGACCCCATCCGAGTACATCCAGTGGCGTTTCCAGACTGGTGAGGATCGTGAGACCATGGACCGTGCCAACAAGATCATCACCGAGGAGGATGAGAAGGCCATGGACAAGATCTTCCGTGTTGAGGGCTCTCAGCGTCGCGTCATTGGCATCAACAGCCGAAGAAAGTTCAAGAACTCTTACGAGTACGAGTGCTCTTTCGCTCTTGGTGAGAACATTGGCATGAAGAACGAGCGCTGGATTCCCATGATGACTGCCGACAACGCCTGGCTGCCCCGTTCCGAGCTTCTGGCTTCTCATCAGAAGATGGTTGCCGATGTTGATATGAAGGAGGCTCTTGCCTCTGGTCAGTTCCGTCCTCTAGTCCGAAAGGAGATTGAGTCCCACTGCGCCAACTTCGGTCTTGACGCTGAGCTGGTTTCTCACTCTCGTATGCGTGGTCTGTCCGGTGGTCAGCGTGTCAAGGTCGTCCTTGCTGCCTGCTCTTGGCAGCGACCTCACTTGATCGTTCTTGACGAGCCTACCAACTATCTCGACCGTGACTCTCTCGGTGCTCTGTCCAAGGCGCTGAAGAAATTCGAGGGTGGTGTCATCATCATTACTCACTCTGCCGAGTTCACCAAGGACTTGACTGAGGAAGTCTGGGCTGTCCTCGACGGCAAGATGACTCCTTCCGGACACAACTGGGTGCAGGGCCAGGGTTCTGGTCCCAGGCTCAAGGCCGACGATGATGACGAGGAGGACAAGTTTGATGCCATGGGCAACAAAATTGTCACCACCAAGAAGAAGGCCAAACTGACCTCTTCCGAGGCCCGTAAGAAGAAGAAGGGTATGCTTCCACTCCCATTGACATCTATAATTGACACAATGCTAACTACAATTCTGCAGAGCGTATGGCCCGCCGCAAGCGTGGTGAGGAGGTGTTCTCTGACGAGGACGAGTAAACCTTCCACACCAAGTCGTTTCCCTTTATGCTCGGCGATCATGATCATGCACAAAAGTTGCTCCTCAACGATTTTACGGTTTTTTTGCACGGTCTCGGCGTTTTTAAATCTGTGTTCCTTTGTTTATTCCGCACCCAAACGCCCATGTTCTCGGCGCGGCCTTAATTCCCTATCTACGTTTTTGTTGTTGAATCTCCAACCTAGCACCCGGCCAGAGAGATAGACAAAAGAGATGCATTTGCCTTTTCAACCTGAGGATTTGGAGGCCCTCAGGCGGAGAAGATAGGGATCTGATTTTGTTTGTTGAGGAGATGGCTGGAAATGGAACGGAGACCGTGATACATACAGATCATCATTGACGGAATCACACCGATATTAAGATAGCGAAATCTTTGGTATGATAAAGAGAGGGCCGATAGACTTGACAATAGAATCAAGCATTCGTTGATAGACAATCACATGTGTTCTTACTCTTGATATGATGTGACATGCAGTGATCGTATAACTACTGATGCTTTAAACCACATGAAGTAAAAGCCTACTCGATTTACGCGTACTACATGCGGATAGCATGCATAGAGTTGGCCATCTGCTAACGAGTTACGATCTACCTGCAGGGAGCAGATCTACAACGGTGCTTGGGAAGCAACCGATCTCCATCTATCAGCCTTAGAATGGAGCGCACTGGTTTCAGTTGTGCCCCAGCATATTCGAGTGTTGTTGCGACTGGGATGCCGACGCAGTGCGGCCCGCGATGGGGATGGTGGTTGGCCCCCTTCCTCTCTTAGACATGACGTCTGAGTCCTGACGTCATCCGAGCTTGGGGCTCCGAAGCTTACGGCGACACTCGAGATTCGTTCAACATCGCACAGTTTAACATAGTTTGATTGAAGGCTCTAAGATAAGATCGTTCGAGCTTGAAGGATTATCAAATCAAAGCAAGGATTGAAAGAAATTCACAATGGCAAGCAACGAGAGCAACACCCAGCAGGAGCAGCCTGGCCTCATTACCGGCCACGCAGAGTACATCAAGGGCGCAGCAGAGGTTCGTTTCGTGCCTTCGTTCATAACTATTACTTCTTCCCTGCTCCAAGGCTAACCAGGTCTTTGTTTGGCAGGCCGTGATTGGCAGCGTGACAGGCTCACATGCCTGGAAGGGCTCCGGCGAGCAGGACAAGGCGCACGCCGTATCGGCAATGAAGGCGGCGGGCGAGCAGAGGGATCCGAGCCAGGGATACGGCAAGGCGGAGGCGCTGGCGGGGAAGGCATTCGGGTGTGAGGGAATGGAGAAGGAGGGTGAACAATCCATGAGGAAGGAATAGAGCAAGGCGGTGTCGCAGATGGGGAAGAAGCAGTGCAGAAGATGGTACTGTTACACATTACTTGAGACTTCAAGGATATTTGATAACGGTAATTAACGCGAGAGACATGTATTATTTATCTATCAGTTCGGCATTGGTGTCATTATTCCTAAAGATTGCGACACTGAGCTGCCTCGATAGACCGGTTCAGCTATTGATGGTAGCGGTCCTCTCAGGACCCTGCAAACAGAACCAATCAGTCCGATGGTCTTGCCATCGGGTTGAAGGTCCTTCCAACTATCCATCCTGGAGACCATTTTGTCCAAACGCCATAAACAAAGCTCAATGTGTCGTTGTGGTCGTAACAAGATTCCCATCATGGTAGCCTGAGAGAAATATTTGTACAAAGTCTTATCCGGGTTAGGTCTTGTTGAGAGATGTGTGATCCAAAGTTCGAAAGAACAGCCACCCTATCACAGGTACTTTACGACAACTCGCATCCACTCTTCCTCAGCAAAGGTGCGAATTAGCGGCTTCGTGGCCAGTGTCGCTCCCGTGTGGGTGTGGCCCTGGTAAGTCGTGCCGTGGTATGTGTTGGCAATCAAGATTTGGTGGCCAACTCGCTCAAAACACAAAGCAGACTTCAGTCTGTCACAGTGCAGGGACAGTCTCTCGATCTGAGGAAGGTTTTCGAAGATGGCTGTGGCGATATGAGCTCTGTCATAGATTGGGCCTCTTCTCTCACATGCCCAGGGGGTGTCGCAGAGCACCAAGTCCTCGAGATTTTCGAAGGGTCTCAACATGTTCACAAGGTCCTATTTTTAGACTGTTAGAAGACTGAGACACTAGTTGAGGATTGATGGTAGTGAGGCATGTCTTGCTGCGTGCTGGGGAAAAGTAGTTACCTCGACTCTATAGAACTTGATACCGCCTCCAAGACCAAGTGCCACAACATTAGGGAACATAGTGAACAGCTCTAGGACGATCGTCAGCTCACTTTCTTTCAGGGAATTACAAGAGTGGCAGCACTTACCATAGATCTGGTCCTTGTCCCACTGTTTAAGTCCAGTGGTTCCTCTGTGTGTCAAGTGAAGGCATTTGATGTTGTATGTCATTGCCTGGGTCAAGATCGCACTGTTGGTGAGGGAGACATAAAATCGGTCACATGTAATATCAAGCTTGAGCATTTCAATGTTCGGGCAATGGTCGAGAAGAACGTTGATTCTTGGGAAGGCGACGCTGAAACGAACGTCAGCTGCTGAGTAGATTCCGAGGACTTTCAAGTTTGGCAGTGAAGGCATGTGAATGCTTGTGTTCCAGCCCCTAGCCATATGGTTGCCAGTCTGATCGTCTCTGGAGTAGTTGATTCTAAGGTTGAGCACTACAAGGTCCTCAATAGATCTCAGTGCACGGAAAACCCAATCGAGATAAGTAACAATTCGGTCAGGGACAAGACGATCAAGGAAGAGATGGAGATATCTAGGATCTGGTGAGATTCTCGTCGCTTCAAAGAAACAAATGAGTTAAACATACCTGACGTATTTGCAGAAGTCCTTGGGATTGCCATACATGTCGGTGATATACCGCAAGTTGATTGAGCCGGTTCGGGTTGTCTCACGGACCACAAGGTCGTGGAAGAGTGTAGGCTCACAGGCATGTCTGAACGTCTTGTTCAGAGCTGCCAGTGCCTGGAGTGTCTTGCCATCACAGACACGTGCCAGATGCCGGATGATGACCGGGGTCAGCTCTCCGAGACGGAATGCCATTGTGAGAACTGACAATGGAGCTTTGAGTAGGGATGATATCGTACTGGGATGAGATGGTGTCTAAGGGCTGTGACGGCTAGCTGCTTTATTGACTTGGAAGCTCACGTGCCTTTCAAAAGCTTCAGTAGTTTTGAGATAAAGCGGCGGGGGAGTTAAACTGCCAACCGGATCAAGTGTATATTGGGATCCTTTGTTAGGTAAGGCAGTTACGATGAAAAAGGGAAAACCATCTCTGCAAGGATTGAAAAGGATGGTGAGGTTGTGTGATGAGATTGACAGATTAGTAAAGGAGAAGAAGAGGATTGGGTTTTTTAAAAGCACTGTTTCAATGAAGGGAAACGACGAAGTCAGGCTCCAAGTTGTGCAAAGAAGGAAAGAGCGCTTGTTGTTGGGGAGGCTGTCGTCGAACCTCAAGCGACGCGTGCTATCGCGACAAAAAGGGGGCAGGAGGCCATCTCGTGGCAACTCACGTGAACACGGATTAGGCATCTCTTACTTGTCGCCAGACATGTGGCTGCATTAAGCAGTGAGCGATTCAATGGTCCAGAGACAATTTGCCATTTGGCAGTCGTTGATCCAATGGACAGTAAGAGATTGGTGGTGTAATATCTGACTCTCTAGGTAGTGTCGGGAGTGTTGGACAAAGTCCCTCCTGTAGGTAGTCTGAAGTCCTTTTTCTTCCTACCCTTTATGGACCACCTTGTCCTTGTTGAAAAGCCTAATGTACATGTTGCTCACAGGTAAAGTGTCTCCTCTAAGTTATTCACAATCATAATCTATAAAGTCAAGTTCACGTTAGACTTCGGACCCGGGATATTGAAAGACGTGGTGTGAAAGACGTGGTGCGGTGGTTACTCAGACTTATGACAGCATAATCCTGATTCCTGCTATATATGAAAGACATGTCCTGATCTCTTTACTAGAGTTCTGTATTATGACTGACCGTGATTTTGAATAACTTTCCCCTGGTATAAGTAATCAATCGTGGAAGAATCCCCTTACGAGTTTTGACTCAATCAAATAGAGGCGAGGCCATAGCAAACAATAAGCGTATGAGGCCATCCCAATTTGTCATTCGGCCATGACGGGTAGGATCGTTTTTGCCATTTCTGTCTTTGGGCACAATTCTCGGTCTTCATGCCTTTCCCTTCCGTGATTCCATGTTTGATATAATCTCGAGATTGGCAGTTTCCGTCTGTTCTCAACTACCCGCAAAAGGTGCAACAAGATGTTGTTATCCACACCTCCACGATGCAACGGCATAAATGGAGTTTCTGGCCACTCAGGGCGCTAGGCGGCCACATCCATGTTCAACGGTCAACGCTAAATATTGCCCGCAAATCAAGCTGCACACATGCTCAGAAGATGCAGGTGGTGCCGCATGGTAAATCCTGGGAGCACAGTTGCGACCAGCAAGTCTTTGATGACGTTATACGTGACGTTGTGGCTCATCACTCACTGAACTCGCCACGGCAGGTGGTGTGGCTGACTACAAACCGGGCACCGTAGCGTGGAAGGTGCGCAGGTGGAAGGGACTACTGAAGAATAAAAGAATAAAACTGCTGCATGCGACTTGCTAGTCGGGAAATAATGAAGCTCGCGATACCCGTTCCTTTCTACCTGTTCCTATTCAGTATTCATCATCCCTAAGAGAACTGAAATCATGTCGCGAATCCTCCTTCTCTGTTTTATCCACGGGTTCAAGGTAACGTGGGGCTCATGGGTATTTGTAGAAGATGGCCTGCTAACTGGCTTTGATTACAGGGCAACGATGACACCTTCGGCACTTTTCCAGCAGTACGCCTCAGAGTAACATTGCTTTTCTTGCCAACATGCATTAACCGAAAATGAACAGGACCTCAAGACCACAGTCTCTGCCCAACTCCCTGATCATCGAGTGGAGTCTGTTGTTTATCCCAAATATGAGACCAAAGGAGAATTGTCTGAATGCACGGCAGGGTTTCTGGACTGGTAAGAAACCGCACGCATCTAGATTTTGATCCCTCTGACAATGCAATGTAGGCTGAAGGAGAGAGTAATGGAGCTACGGAAGGCCCATCTCGAGAAACCGTGGCCGCCAAATGACAGAAACGTCGGAGTAATCCTGGTTGCCCATTCCATGGGGTGAGTGCTGATTATCCTTCCCCGTCGGTTACTGCAGTCTAATGCGATTTTCCAGGGGATTTGTGGCAAGTGATTCTCTCTTCCGCATTCTCAACGACCGAGCAGCCGATGACAATCAATCCGGACCGATATTCCCGTTGATTCAGGGTATTCTGTCTTTTGACACGCCCTATAACGGTCTCGCACGCTCAATGTTTGTCTACGGCGCTTTTTCCAACTACCAAAAAGTGAGCAGCGTTTTCAATGTCATGACTGCTCTCTCCGCTGCTCCAGCTAGTCTCGGGCTGGCGCTGAAGCGCGGCGCAACCTCTATCCCGGGCGCAAGCCGAGTCTCCAACCCTGCTTGGAAGACATGGCAACTTGTAGCGGTCCGAACTGGTACCGTAGGTGCTATAGCAGCCGGTGGAGTTGCAGCCTACGTTCACCGAAAGAAGATTGTCGAGGGTGTGCAAAGTATGAGGAATTTGAACAAGCAGTCCGTCATCGAGGGATACCAGCAGGGAGTGGATCGCCTAGGACAAGGACTCGCGTATGTCAACCGAGGAAACGTCGGGCACTCGTTTGCCTGGCTCTCAGACCACTTCACCTTCGTCGGCGTTCTCATGAAGCAGAATGAACTGAACAGAAGACTAGAACGGATGGCAGTCCTTCAAGGCGTCGGTATCCACGACTTCTACGCATCACTTGGCGAAAACGGCTACTGGAGCGGTGGGTATTTCGTGCCGGAGAGGACCTTCTGTGCCGTGCCGCAAGAAGACCAACCGGCCAATCTGCTCTTTTCTAGACATGTTGTCAAGAATGCCGAGGATGAAATACAAGCTCATATGAGCATGTTTAACCCTCTCAAGAATGAAGAGTATAGTGTCATGATGGAGCAGGCAGGGAAGCTGGTTGTCAAATGGTTCAACGATGACATCGAGATTGTCGACGACCCCAAGCTCGCACAGCCAGCTCCAGAAGAAGAGCCCGAAAAGGCTGTGAAAGCGACAACTGACGGTATCGAGGTTGCAGACGAGAGCAGCGTTACGAAGGATGATGATACCAAAACCAGCTCAGAGCTACCGGATGAGTCGCCTGTCGATATTGCTGCTGCCGCCTCACTGGTCCCTCTGCCTGACGACAGCGAAGAAACTGTCGGCGAGGTAACTCCAGATGAAAAGGAGAAGCAGACTTACATGAGATACCTCATGGGTGTTGCTCAGCAGGCCGGAACCGGTATTCAGCAGGCTGGTACAGGGCTAAAGGGTTTAATCCCCTCAAAGCTTCCTAATGTGGAAAGCTTTGGCAAGCCGAACATGCCCAACGTCAGTCTCCCGAGCGTCAGCATGCCGAGCGTAAGTCTATGGGGAAAGAAGCAGGAATCAAATGTCTCAGATACAGCTGCTCAAGAACAGAAGCCGGTGGGAGGCTCGGAAGCCAAGACAGATGCGGCACCGGCCAGCTCTGACAAAGAGGAGACAATCCTAGAAAGTTCGAAGTAGCCTGGATGGAAGTATGCGTTATGTAGCCGTGGATTCATACTTGATTGATTTTTCAATGTCCACTATTCAGAAGCAATTGCTGTGCTGTGACCTACCTGGCCTAATAACATAAAGCTTGCAGTTTTAAAGCACTGTAAGCCAAGATATATTGCCGTTTATGTCTGTTGATCACCATCTAATTATGGTGACATGGAATATATATTCAGATGCGTAGCTCAAGAGTGTGGTAAAAAAAAATATTATTTTAAGATTTTGGGTTTGTAATTATCACTCGGTTCATCCAGGTCACTCAAAATGGTGCATTGAAGCCTGTAGCTCACCCAAAACCGCTTTGATGCCGTTAGCCTTAGCTAGAACCTTTCTGCGGAGTTGTTCGAGCTGCTGCCGTTCCAGAGCCGTTCACTTTTCTAAGTGAACTCGTCACATTTCCCATCATCAATAATTCCGCCTGCATAATTAACTTATCGAACAGATCTCAAAGCAGCGCATATGTTGACGATGCTAATAAGCAATGAATTTGGCATAGGTTCCGAGGTACGGACATTAGAAGTGCTAAATGGCGGGGTATGGGTTAGTGAAATCTTGTGGCCACAAACAAAGGATAACATCTTCCTCTTTTCATGTGCGCCAAGTAGATCCCATTAGGAACACCGCTCAACTGCAGACCTACTTTTTACTCAGTGTGAGTTCTTTATTATGCAGACGTCGATCTGTCAAATTTAGGATTGAGGATATAGCTGTGGCCATGTCAAACAAAGCCTGACTGCAACTGCAAGTTCTTAGAGTTGAAGTTCATCATGCAACTGTCGTTGTACCATGAGAAGTCCGAATCTGTACAAGGCAACTAAAGTGGGCCTAAAAACGATTGACTGTCCGTGAAGATCTGGACGTTTACCACATCATCAACCAAATACCCCTTCCGTATCTTTGTTTTGAGCCCAGATCTTCTTCAGCTGCATTCTGGCAATCCGCCATCCTTCTGTAGTGCGCTTGAACTTGAAATTGTAAGGGCCTCCAAAGGCATGATACTCGTGGGGCTTAGATGTGTCCATTATAGCAGCAAACCACAAATAGCATGTACAGGTTGCTTCATCTCCATTGATGATGACATTCATATTCGTCATTGAGTGTTGCAATCCTTGAAACCGGTCCTCGGCCCCAGCCGCAATAGCGGCAATCTTCTTCGGACCGACGACCTCGTCCCAAACTTCAAATCCAAGGACACCATCAGACAGGAAGCAGTGACCGAATTCCTCCCACTGGTGAGTATCGCATAACATGCAGTAACGATTCAGCAGCGATACAATCGCGTCTTTGTCTTCGAGAGCTCTTAGGCGCTTATCGAATGCCTCAATTTTCTCATGAGAGCTCATGGTGATCGGTTACTTTGGAACCAACAACAGACACTGAAAGTATTATCGAGCTTGAGTGTTTGCAGTACGGCGGTGTGTGCCGATAAATATATGACAGGATTTCGCCTGACACGTTCTACCCCTCGTAGAGACTTGTAAATCCTGCTCTTATATTCCGGGTCCGGACATCAAATCCGAGCATCAACTGGTACAGGGAGTTCGGCACGATCTCAAATCTAGCTTGCCAAGACTCTGTACTGTATGTTCGTTGAACTAGTCTGACATGTATGCGGGGAAGGTAGAATGTGGTCAAGCCTTTGTATGAGACGGGGCATGCGGCTTGGGAATTCGGAAAACGATAAGAGTCAGGCTGATCTACGCCATAGATGAGCTGTGTGTGCTTTCAATATGTTATCTCGGCTCTCGATTCAGGCTTCCAATGTTAGGGGCTAGAACCGCACGGTAGACCAGTCAACATAACTAACAAGATGAATCTTCAGCCTTAGCCCTTTTGAAACAACACTCGCTGTCTTCAATTGACTTTATCCTCCATCGTAGATAGAAATAAATTGCGTTCTATTAGTTTCAACAATCATGAAACTAGAGCATTCTAAAAACCATCGTGGGGGAAATAACCATAGCTAGATGACTGCCGTACTTTCAATCGGCTCATCATTTCATACAACTATGATTTAGCAGCTGGGCATACTTTTGTACTGGACTTTTTCTTAGGTATCTCATGGGGGCTTAGACATGTTGCAGTGTCCCCGCTATGAAGCTATCCCAACGCCACTCACGTGTGCAGGATGCTTGATCGTATTTGTTCACCGACTCAGCCTTACCTTATCAGTTACGTCAAGACTTCAATCCTTGATAATTACGACAAGACAATCTCCTTAAGGCTTGAAACGTTACTTAATTCATAGGTCATTTTAGTGCTTGATCATGCGACTTATCAATACAGACACATACCGCTTCGAAGAATTCATCGGAGATGATATCCCTGGATACACAATCCTCTCCCACACTTGGGACGAGGACGAAGTCACATACCAGGACATGAAGGACCTTTGTGCCGACGCTACTAAGAGAGGGTTCAGAAAGATACAGAGGACATGCCAAATAGCCCGTAATGCGGGGTTGGAATACGCTTGGGTTGACACGTGCTGCATCGACAAGTCAAGCAGTGCCGAGCTAACAGAGGCTATCAATTCTATGTTTTATTGGTATCAACGTGCAGTATTCTGTATCGTGTATCTAGCAGACTTGCCAGTATCAGCCTCGTTGGACGAACACCTTCCGGAATGTCGCTGGTTTACACGCGGCTGGACGTTGCAAGAACTGATCGCGCCTTCGGATGTTCGCTTCTTTGATACGTCATGGACCTTTCGCGCTACAAAGGCTGGACACCTAGACATGCTAGAGCGAATCACGGGTATTGATAGCGACGTTCTACAACAATCCAAATCCACAGCTCAGGTGCCGGTCGCACGCAAGATGTCGTGGGCGGCACGTAGACGAACAACACGCATAGAAGACATGGCATATTGCCTCTTGGGTATCTTCAATGTGAATATGCCTTTGCTGTACGGGGAAGGAGATAAAGCATTCTGGAGATTGCAAGAAGAGATCATCAAAACCACGCCTGATCTCACTATCTTTGCTTGGAAACGAAGATTCGAACAATTACATGATTACGACCCAGTGGACAGGACTTATTGTGGAGTTCTAGCTCGAAGTCCTCGTGATTTCGCGGACTGCGGTTGGTTCTCATTTATTTCAGCCTCTTCGGAGGCTGAATTCGTTCTTACCAACCAAGGAATCAAGATCCATGTCCCGGTGATCCTAGAACGGCTATGCGGTGCTCAAGGACAGCGGTACGTCTTCCCCGTATGCGTCACAGTACTTGGACGCACTCTCGGAATCAAACTTCGAAAGTATGGACCGAGCCAATTCGTCCGGGAGGATCCCTGCAACCTTGTTCCTGTAGATCCTCACCGGAGAGAGAGCGTATCTCGGACAGTTCACTTTCTTACACAAGGATTCTGGTTAGACCGCCCTAGTCAAGACGTGATAAACAACTTTCAATTCTATTGGAGACGGCGGCATGCTCTCAAACTTCGGTTGCCACCTGATATGCGGATTTCGAATGTCCAACCGTGGAGTCGATGGGATGACGAGGATCGAGTGTTCTTCTTGCCCGAGGGCTCGGCGTGCGATTATGGAATGGCTAGCATTCGAGGACAGGCACCAATATACGTGAAAGGAGAAGTAGTAAATCTTTCCTTTGAATGCACATTCTACGCGCTTGGGTGGGTGAGACGAGACAGGGGTCTGCAATGTTCGGTTATCAATTCGCGACATTTCAACAACGCTGTTGATCGAATCAGATCTCATGGAATTGAGAATGAGCTTACGACTTCTCAAATACGGCATCTATTAGAGGACGATGAGATACCTCGCACGGATGCGACATTCATTCACTTTCCCAAGGCAAATGTCAACATCTTAGTTTCTTTCACCGTTAGGCTGATTCTTGACGACTGTACGTATCTGAATGGGTTCTGGGAGGTTGATCTTCAATGGCAATTTTGTGCTGATGACCAATCGCCTAATATTCTTCATCAGAGCTGGTAAGGCAGTTGAAAGCTTTTGAGACCACAGATATCAATTTATGAAGATCTTACAGAGCCTGGGAAATGAAGCAACGCAACCCGGTTAGGATCAGGCACAATATCAGTCGCTACCTGCTAACAATGTAATTTGCGATCTGATTCAATAACTTGTTGGGGATACTTCACATTGAACTGAACTGAGCCGAAGTAACAGTATTCGTTCTATCTTTAGGACTGCTCGGCCGTCAGACAGTTCACTCTTCTGGGCTGATGGTGGGGGCTGAACTCCACAACCGATTTGCAAAACATCATTGATTCCATATCAATATTGCTTACTCTTCGGCGATTGACCAATGACAATGGTTGAAGTTGAAAAGACCACTGTTCTGAACCAACGATTAGGACGACTGCTTTTATGCTCAAAAATATGGATATGCAATGCTACACGGTAGTCACTAACTCCACTGGAATCCAGGTGACCAGTTATTCTGAGCAAACGTACAATGAGCCTAGCTAAGCGAAGAAACTAAATGGAATACCACGTAACAATGGAATAGAGAAGTCTCAGGTTGGCACGGGAGGTAATACGAGCTTATGGATGTTCGCCCTAGTACTTGGTAGTCTTGTTTACTCAACAGCCACAAATGATTACAGTTCGATGAACCTCATATTGTAGACAGTAGTAAGCACCTAGCGTTTTACCAGCGCAGGAAAGATGCTATTCCAAGCTCGGGACTGCCAAGTTTATCAGCGACCACATTGCTAGATATATAAACACTGAAGATGATATCTCGTGGTGCTTTAAACTCGAGTGATTCTATAAGGATACCAGATTAGATTTCGTACTATTCTTCTCGATATGGCTAGACTTTTGACTCTGGTTCTAGTAACATCCATGTGCCAATGGATGTTACCGGCTTCAGCCCAAGATCTCTCATCTAAATCACTTCTCTTCTCGGACGGATTATCTCCGCACGTTGATAAGGCATTTTGGACATATTTACCATCGCAGCAAAGTGTCTGGCCACCAAATAAATGGGCATGGGGACAGATACCAGATTCGTGTTATGATCTCGTCACTAGCCAGGGGCTTTGCAATCCTTACGATGTTGAAGTCTACGATGTGAAGTTTCCTGATGTGAGCTCGATACTGATGGCGACAAACGTATCGGGTTGATCACTCTAACTTCTTGTAGTGCGATACTCCTTGGGTGCTTTGCCGTTGCAACAATTCGCCATTGCCGCTAGCGAACATGGTTGACATGATTGGGTGAGTATTTATTTGCGTAGGTGAGGCTCACGAGGCACTGACATCTTTCTTTCCTAATCTAGTCGTGTTCCAGTTGCTACTCGACAAGTTGTGCGGATGTTTGCTTCCATGGCACCGCCTGCTGGATCCAGTGCTGGCGCTTATGCTTTTGGTTGGAACGATCTTGTTTTCGTCGGCGGCCTTGAGGTCTACGATATGTCCGGGATACTACATGAGTCAGGCCACATAATCGACGCTTGGGGGAGTGGTCAAATTGATAATTCCCATCAATCCTCCCGTAAGTGGTTTTAGATACAATGGTCACGTCAAATGTTGTTTTTAACATGGGCTTTGTTCTCTAGAAACTGCCGAGTATACCGCTGCAATTAACGCAGACTCGTGTGTCCCAGACAACTATGCGAAAACTAACTCCTTGGAGGACTTTGCCCAAGTTGTTGTATTGGCTTCGTATGACGTGAATGTGCCAGGTGGCCTCCAGAGCATTGCATCTGGGTCTGGCTGCCTGAAAAATCAGTTGCAGTACGTGAAAGACAGAGTTGGATCACGCCTCAAGCCTGGCGGCACTTGCAGTGGCCGATGGGGCCCTGCGTAAGTACCATGTTCTATTTTCAATATGGCTTTACTAGCACACAGACATGTTGTTTCCCTACTAATCATTTGCGACGACAGAACCTCGGTATGCATGGGACCCGCGGCCGGATGTTGTCCAGATGGAGGACCGGGGTGTCAGTAGCTGGGGACTGAAAGCATGGCGCTATGGAGGTGTGATTCAAATGCAACCATGTGATAATGAATGATCAATAAATAGCTATATACCAGCTAAGTCAGGAAACAATATGGTTGATCAAAACATTCATCCCAGCTCGTCTTTTCCGATTTCCAGAATGCTTCTAGAACACTCTTTGCAGTTAGTGGCAAAGCTGTACCTAGGCCATGACTCAATCTTGAGAGCTCCTTGCTAACAAATGTCTGTGAAGCATGTCTACCCTCAACATTAATTGCTCCAAGTACCACTAGAGGCCATATAAGACTTTTCTTTACGTGAGGAGAGGTGACGGCCTCTTGTAGTAACTCGAGCAAGCAACTTGTTTCTCCGTCCTTTGTCTTCACCAATTCTGGCGAATGTGGCAATGCAGATGCACTCTGAAGAGACGCAACACAGTATGCTGCGATGGCAGCTTTGAAGATGCGTGCTATTAGTAGCCATGCCTGTCGGAAGCTAACCTTGGCCTCACTCCACTCCTCCGAAGAGAAAGCCAACACGTCAGCTAGCACGTCCCTTGCAGCACCCTGACATTCAACACTGATATCTATAGAGGTCATAGCTTGTGAGCGAAGTTGGTTGATTTGAATGAGTTTCAAAAATAACGGGAAAGGGCATGGAAAGGATGGAAAGTAGCCGATGCTGTACAAGTCCGACATCTGATCGACCATTTCGAGATGCGTATTAGAAGCAGTTTTCTCTAGTGCAGGGCTCGTTGTATCTCCAACGACTTCGACACTATTGTTGAAATCAAGTCAGAAGATGAACAGGCGGGTAGCCAATGGCATCAGAGGCTTGGTAGCTCAACTTACAAGATGTACGTGAGCAATTGTGGTTGCATGTAAGGTGCAGAGCGTACCAGGGTTTGCCACCCGCCGCGAAGCGAGACAAGGGCTGTCAGGCCATCCAGATGGTATCTCCAGTTGGTCGAAGGGGATTGTTGTAGCTTGATGATTGTTATTAGGAACGGTTAGGTGATCGCAGATACAGGATCAGACCTACCTCTGCTATCAAAAACAAGCCCACAGTACTTATAGTGAAGTCATTGCTACGGGTCGCCTCTTTACTAAGATCCTCATTGAGACCACGAATGGATAAGTCATGATAGTGATATGAACGTGACCATAATTCGTTTGCGGACGTCTGCTCCGCATTTTGTGACAGCTGGAACGCACGGTGTCTCAACGCCATCGAGACCATAATACGAATTGCCGCGATAGGAAGATACCTAAAGAGCGGCACGACTACTGGTGCAATAAATGGGGTCGGCGCTAGCTGATTCATTAGAAACATGGGGTATATATTATTATTGTCTATCGAGTTCATGGTTAGCATCTGCTTAAGCGCGCAGGCCCGCCCCTGTAGGAATGACTTGCAGTAGTCGGCAGCCTCTAGAGACTGTTTAGATTCGACATTGAACTCTGGCTGTACAATGAGTTGGTGATTCTGGACTCCAGCGTCCGGCTTTTTCTTCGTCTTGATCACTGAGCTTTTGTTCGCCTCGCCACTGTTCTTCGGGGAGCTTTTTCGCTTTCGTTCGCGAGACTTGACTTTCCCGGGGGCAAGCCAGGTCAATGGTTTTCTATCACCATACCCAGGACATACAATCCCTGTAATACGGCATTTGTTACAAACAGGTTTGGTTTGGTCGCAAACAAGTCGGCGTCGTTGACACTCCCAGCACCACGGGACTTGGCGCGTTTCTGTCCTAGACTCATTGCTCTCGGATTCAGGCATACTGCAGCGATTCCGTCGTAACACTACAATTTTGCAAACTGCTTGAACAAAAAGAATGCTCTTCGACTACATTGAGTAAATCAAGGTACCTGGGTAGTGAATGGCGAGCCGCCATCGGCACCACACGACTACCTGTTATAGCTCGTCAAGGAGCAGTCGTCACGGCTGAACCCCCGAAGATGCTGCAGGCTAACTTAGCGGCGAAGGAAAGTCTTGGCCAGAGTTTTCTCCAAATGGGGTTAAGTGTCTTGGAAAATCCACTAACGGCGGCTGTGCTTGTGGCTGGTATGTCTCCACCGTTTGCCCAGCTTGGGAAAGGCATCCTCATCATTCATTATATCATCTTCTCATGTCGTAAATGCGTCAACTAGCATTCTACGCTAAAAAGAAAAGTAACAAGACGCTCATCGTATCCGCTAGGTAACAGCTTGTCATCTCCATCCATAGGCTTCTCCCGTTGAGATCTCCGTTTCCAGTATCGCAAATGTCGCATTCCAATGCTCAAAACCTTTGCGAGTTTTGATCCCCTTTTTTGTCGATACCCATGGCAATCTCTCTCACTGTCACGAATCTGGTAATTTATTATACCACATGAGAGTTCGGACTTTTACATGGTCTTAGCGAGTCATCAAGTCCATACAATTCACACACGTTGAGTAAATGTGGCAACTAAGCAGCATTGTAACTATCTTGACAACTTTGTTAAACTAGTATTATGCCCATGGGCATAAAAGGGTGTTCTGAAATTGAAGAGGGAACCGTCACTAGGCTAACTTGCTTGGGCATGAGTACATTTGCTGCCATTTCATAGGACTTTCACAGTGGCACATCTCAAGCAAAGTCGCTAATTGGACATGATCCACCTCACATGGTAAATGACAGCGTTTAACGATGCTTTACATCTTCTGGGAGATGCCGTATTCCTCGTTGTCTGTGATTGGCGCAGCGCGGTTGTCCGTCTTATTGAGCTCGCCCTCCTTGACGCCGAAGTTGGTCGTCCCAGTAGTGGGATGAATATCGGCGGTGTCGATGCTGGTGGACAGAACGTACTCTTCCTTGTCGACGTGCTTGAAGAGGAACCACTAATCTATGTTAGCATATATCAATCTCAATCTACTTGCACAGTTTTGTTGACACTGCGTGCTGTGGTTCACGAGGAAGACTTACGAAGACAAAGGTGGTGATGAATCCCAAGATAGCCGGGCCACCAAAGTCCCAGATAAGATGAGGATCGACAACCACGGACGAACACGCCAGGTTGACGATGTAGGCAATGGCGGTATTGAACAGGTTGATAGCGGACACCAATCCTCTCATGTTAATCGGCGCACGGGAGTAGGCAATGCCATAGGCGGGCACGTTGATGAAAAGCTCGGAGAAGCCACCAATGGCGTATGGGAGACCCATCCACCAGACCGAAATGGGGGAAGTCAGACCGTTGTCAACACACTCGGGATCGGAGGACCCGTGGTAGCCGCAGGGTGAAGTCTTGTAGGCATAGTACTGCAGGACGGCGTATGTGATACCACCGCATGTTGATAGGAAGAAGCCCGTGCAGATACGCATGACAGGCCCGTAGTGAATCTTGGCCTTGCGCAACAGTGGGTAGAGACCAAAGTTGAGGAGCGGTGAGCCAATGATGATAGCGAAGGGGTTGAAGTTGTTGAGGACATCATTGGGAGCTCCGTTGGTCGTAAGCATGGTGCTGAGATAGCTCGCGGCATTGGCAAGACCGTTGTCGTTCCAGTATTGAACGGGGAAGAAGCAGAACATGCCAGTGGCCTGGAAGGTACGCTTCACATCCTCGACGAATTGGTCGTTGTAGCGTGTCGTGACTGGCAGCCCCATGGCAGCCTGGACTGAGGGCTTGGCTGGTTCCCACCATCCTTTGCGACCAATACGGGCGAAACCGCCCTTCTTCATGCAATGACCCAGAACGACGAACACGTTAGGCAGGTCGGAACCGCCGGGCTTGTGCAACACAAGGCGCTTCTTCAGGAACATCATGAGGAAGGGCAGGGGCAAGTAGAGGAGGAGAGGTAGCAGCCAACTGAGCCACCAGCCCACATACTTCTCCGAGTAGGAGGTAGCAACTTGCATGAAAGCGCCCACATTGATGAGGAGGTAAAACCACAGCATAGCTCTCTCAGTGCTGTGCTCTGGGTCCTGGATCACACGCTCGCCAGTCTTCAAGGTGATGACCTTGGGCACATGAGTCGTCATTTGGTCAAGCAGCAAAGGCGAGACGTTGGGCTTGAACATGGCTAGCGCGGCGATGTGAGTGACTTTTCAGCATTGATGCGAGCATTTGAGTACTTACCAGCACCGACGGCGAGGATGTAGATACCAACAAAGAAAGGTCCCTTGGCAGAGCCATCGGAAAGCAGAGCCTTGGCCCCTGATGCTACAAGAATGACGTGACCAACGCCCATGACGAAAATTCCCCAGAAAATCATGTTGAAACGGCCGGTCCTGGTATCGGCGAGATATCCAGTTATTAGGGGAAGTCCATATGCTAGTAAACTGAACGATTGACCAACAGCGTTCTATTTGGTGTCAGTCGTTTGGTCTCTCTCTCTCATTCCAAGCAGAGTAAGATGCTTACAGCTTTAGCCTCACCCATGCCCAAGGCGCCTATTCAGCTATCGTCAGTCATCTAGTCTCAAGCCAAATGGATACCTGTGCTATTGGAATGGCCAGGCTGAGGGTTTTCCATACCAGCAGTCAGCTGTGTTCCTCGCGGGGGCGCTCCATAGCCGTTGCCCCCCTTAGGCAATGGACGGTTTACGAAGTTGCTGAAGAGACCCTGGCAGCCTCGAGAACAGTTAGCCGAATGCAATCATGCTATCTCAAGCTAAGTAACAAACCATAGTAGGATGCACGCTCGCAGAACTCGACAGCACAAAGAAGGTATGCCACAGTGGGGATCTTGCCGGGAACACGACGTAGCGTAGCCAGCTCTTCCTCAGTAGGCTTGCCTTCGTAATCGGCCTCTAGAGCGGGAGTGTAAATCGGCGCATGTTCATCGCCGGGGGGAGTGAGGCCCCCGTTACTGATTTGCTTCTCAGTGTCGGCTTGTCTCGCGAGTTAGTCTGCAGGTTGATAAGGGTCTAGATGAGGGCGGGCCATCTTACACATCGAGTATCTCTCGCGACTGCAGCTCGAGGACAACTGCGTGCTTGACTTGCGACGAGAGAAACAGAGAGGCAGTACGATAACGATGCCCGGGGGCCTTCATTTAAATAAGAGCCGGATGTGTGGGTGTCATTGCGCATGTAGCGTATCAAGCCTACAGTCGCAAGAATAGTAATGCCTGTACATATTAGTCTAATGCACACACACAAATAGACAGACAGCTAGATACCCCGAACAATATTGAATGAACACACACACAACACCCGCTGCCCACTCTCAGCCATCATATCGGCCCGTCATCGAATCGCATGCCCCGATAACCATTTCTGGCCTGAGTTCCGTCGCACCACCGCACCACCGCACCCTTAGCCTGCTCGGGGGCTGGCACGGCGGCGTATTCTCTCTGGGATCTGGTTCGCCGAGCGCCCTGGGCACGATCAAGCTATAGCCAAGCAGGATCAAGGGCATCGCACAAAAGCTTGTTGTGCTTGATTACGCCACGACGGCGTCCACTTCGTGATAAAGCTCCTGCCAAGACGGGTAACCGGCGGGGTGCGCTAGAAGGGGGATCGGCGCTAGATGCCTTCCAAAGAAGCCTAGAAGTATGCGGGATTGGGAAGGTCATTGATAACCAGCGCTGACTAAAGCGCGATTGCTGTGTGGACAGCCACTGGTTGGCATTGGATGTCTTCCATTGCAAGATTGCCCCTATCATCAAATCATAATATCACGAGTGGCATGGGTCTGCCCGGCTAATACGGCTCGTATGCATGTGCATGCCCGCCCAGCACCTATGCATGTATGCATGAAGATGACCAAGGGGCGGGTTTGGCAGGTTATCTCCCTGTCTCCCCAGTCGGAGGAGCACACATTGGTTCGACGGCTACCCGGCAGGCCTCATTTGACACCTGCCTACGAGGGTATTTAGACCCTGTGCTTCAGCTCCGACGGGGCAAACCTGGAGGGATGGGAGAGATGCCTGATTATTCTACACGGACTTAGCAACATCACGAGATTTGGGTGATGCCCTCTCACGGATCGGCTCGAGTCAGGCAACAATCCTCTTATCAGGAACGCCCTGAGCTACGAAGTCGATCGGATCTCGATGTGAGGCAATCGCGAACGATCATCGTCAATCGACACACCTCCATTCCAGATTGACGCTCTAGACATATGTCACCAGTGACGCATGGTCTTCAATGTAAAGCGCACGAAGACCTTTTCAGTAAACGTCGAACACATCGTGCTGGTTATCGACTTTGGCGCTATCATTGATGACCTCAATTGAGACACGTCTATCGAAACGATGACAGGTCCTTGATGTTGGAAAGCCCCCTACAAATGTTGTCTGTTGAATAGATAGAGAAACCGGAATACTAAATAGGAAGCTCGTTTGTCACACTTGAAATTGAACAGAGCCTAACAACATTTAAACCCGTAAATGCTTGCGGTGATAAGAGGGCAGAAACCGCACTACCAACACTTTCGTCATGGTCGTAACTCGATGTCGCTAGCGTCGCGAGAGGCGTATTGGGAGGGCCGCGCGGTTTGTCGGGAAGCCGCGCAGTGTAACGATCCATAGAACAAGATGGCTTCTAGACGCTGATGTGTGTGGATAATGCGCAGAGATTTCATGTGCAATGATTCGATTCCTCCCTTTGTTACTACCGACCGAATGGTTTGAAGTATCCGCTCCTAACCGGCGACAGCTCCGGGACTTTGCTAGAGCAGGCAGTTAGTTCTGGCTCTACCTAGCATGCAGTAGCTCTCCCCAGACCAGGGGCTTTGCCCAGATTGCGGCGTTCGCGTAATCTTAGTGGCAACTTAAACAAACACCGTGACTGGGCCTCAGATACCGGACTCCGAATTCCGAATAAAAAAAAATGTTCACTCTTGCATCTCAAAGTTGGTAATGACAGGAAATGAGCTTCTAAGCGTATTTCGTAGTAAAAACCTAGTAACTCTGCTGCAAAGCTACTCTTGACATTGTCTCTGTGACACCCCGCGATAGATCCCCTTAAGGAACAAAAGCCACTGCTCCCTACGACTAATGCTCATTTCAATCAAGCTGGGGAGGCCCCTTTTCTAAGGCGCTGCTGCGATCCACTATTCACATGTTCATACCCATTAGTCTCCCAGAAGGGTTGCTGCTGTTTACGTCCTTTTGCAAAGAATCCAAATGGATCTAAGGCGGTTATCAGGAAGCTGCGCTCGTCTTTCCAGCCAGGACCATCGAGCTCTGTGATTCCATCTTGGGCAAGATAGGTATGGTAGTTCTCCGGGAGATAGCGTCTTGGATGTCGAAAGTTCCAAAGAAAAGAGTTGGCCAGCATGAGACTCGCTTCGAACACATAGAAGAACCATTCGTATCTAATTATAGGACTGAGAGACATCGGGTCGATGTCATCACCGATTCGAATGTAGGAAATTCCGAAGTACTCGACAGTACGATAAATTGTTCGGATCATGATGAGGGACATGCTGATGTCCAAGGTCACCAAAGGCGCCCATATCTTCTGAGTACGGACGCCGCCCTTGTGGCATTTTTGGTGAAATAGCCCGGCCAATAAGCAGAAGAGGGATATAACGACGATTTGAATTATCAGAGACGCTTTCATCAACGCGTGACCCAGGTCGATCAAGTTCTGGGGTAGTGTTCGATTGGCTGTGTAAGCAACGCCTATCGCGTTGAGAACCTCGACAAGACTAGACAACATGCCGAAAGTTGTAAGGACGCGACCTGGATGTAGTGGGGAGAAGTAAGGTACGTAGTACAGTACGCGACCAAGGATGTGGTAGTTTCCAAGCTCGAGAAGTGGTCTTAAATGTTGATCGTCTGTTAGCAAATTGATGTTGCCATATGTTAGTATGACACTACTCACGGAGATGCGTAAATGAAAGTCGTGCTAGCAATATACACATTCAAATTGTCGAAATCGAAGGCACCATACTCTCGCAACGCAAAGCCTACGGTGAATAGTAGAGCACATACTGGATACAATGCTGTTACTTTGAAGCATTTGTAACGACTGCATTATAAGGCTATTAGGATTTGAAGGAAACAAGAGAGTGACAGAAAAGACCTACTAGCATTGCCAGAAATGCCATACTCCGGAGACTGCGAAGGCTACAGCGAAGAAGGCTGGAGCGCCTTTATTTGGGGCGTAGAAATAGATGCTCCCGGAAACTTTGACCAGTCAATAAAATTCAACACGATCACAGAATGCACCGAATCTGTACCTGGTTTCCCATTCTCGGACATCTTGTGAAATTACCAAATCCCAGTTCACTGCTGTGTATTGCAATCTAATCGAAGTGTCCCGCGTGTAACAGGGGAGGGAAAAGAGTCGGCTGTCCAGTTTTTGAAGGTTGAATGAAGACAGTCCTCTCCATGATCAGATACAGACTCCGCCTCTGAAGTCTTTATACCCTTGACGCTTTGCCAAGTTGGATCATCTGCCTGAAAGTCAAACCCAATGCCACCAGGGCAATATCCTAAAAGGGTAATCAGATGTACCTCAGTACCGCCAATCAGGGACCGCAACTCAGCCACCCGACTTGGACAGCTGCGCCCGCTCTCCACAGATCTGGGTACGCTAAACCGTAAAGAGAAAATGCGCTGGCCAAGACCGATTCTTCACGCGACGACCCGCGAGATTCCTCTCCAGCTCTGCGGTAGTTTTGACGTCAGAACGAGTTTTGATTGATCAAAGCCTAGCAGGGCGCAGAGATCTCGGGTGGGCCGTAAGATGCCGGGCAAATCATCGTGTGGTGATCGAGGTAAGTGGGACCACACCCGCCCACATCGTCAATGGCTGTGAAGTTAATGAATCACAGCTTCGGATAATGCCTTGTCTTTGGTGCGACAGCACTCGGCGACACCGCGAGTCGGATTGTTTGGCTTGCATATATGACTGTCTACTAACCCAGCATGAAAATGTGATTATATTGACCGTAACAACGGCCAAGCCATTCTCAATACTCGAAAACAACCCATTACTAAGCCACTGAGAATCTACCTCCGAAATCTCACAAACATGCCGCTATTCAGAAAGAAGACTCAAGAGGAAACGGATATGCCTCCACCTCCTCCTTTTTTGAGAAAGATCAATTCACGGATGTCAGCCAACTTCCACCATACGAAACCCCAAGATACAACGAGCCCACGGACAACTCCACGAGGCTAGTATCAGCAACACGGAAATTCCCTCCAGCATTAAACGGCTATTTTTCCTGGAAGTCTCTCAGTACGTTCCACCTCGGGCCATCATGCAAAGAGAGGCTTTTCACACTAGGGTTGCATTGTGGATTCTTTAGCGGCAAACCTCCCATGATCTTGTATGATGGGCCGACCGACAAAGACCCAGTCCTAGCTACATCAAAGACGGAAAAGCATATCATGAGCCGCCACCTCCAGATAAATATCCCGCCTCGCTCCCAAAATCCAAACGGCACGTCGATTCCATTCAACTCCTGTGCCCGCACCTTCTCGGTATTTGTCCCCGGGCCAGACAAAGAGTCCATGGAGGTTCAGTTCGAGTGGCGTAGGAGCCATGGAAGTGAGATCAAAGACCTGGCTGGGAACTCATACGGCTGGAAGCTTGTGAGACCGAAAGGTCCAGCAGTGGCAGCTGGAGGAAGCAGGCAAGAGCGAACGAAAGGAACCACGAGTGATGGCAAGGAAATACTTGCAGTTTTTGCTTACAGTGTCTCTTCAAGCATTACCAAAGCCCTGAAATTTGCCTTCATGGGCGAGGGCCTCACAGGTGTTTTGGGGGAGGAGTGGGAGATAGCCGCGGTCATCTCGGGTTTGTGGCTTTGGTTCCTGGACACGCAGGTATTTGTTGCGACTACTGCTGCATCATGATGAGGAGGGTTTGTGTCCTTTGAAGTTCAGGGTTGTACATGACATCAGGATGGGGGAGTCAAGGTGCATTTGCTGATGAGGCGTTCCTAATATGATATCCAATTAAACCGTGTGAATTAAAGTCATTTATCAAAAGAATCACAATCGATTGGTTCATTTGACAGATGCTGGGTGATGTTGATTACAGCCTTGACTGGCCCTCCGGCCATGCTAACTCCGAACTCAGAGCATTCTTGAATGCGCTCTCCACATTGTGTTCATGTAGCCAACTAGGGTCTTCTCTGTTCTTCATTCGCGCCCGTAGTTCCTCGTCTGTTTCCTGCTTTCCTATTCGGGCAACCTTTTTCCTGTTACCTTCATGCACAATGCGAATCACTTTATCGGTATGACTTTTTCTTGTTCTCTCATACAGTCTCAGGGCCGTTGCTAGCTCTGCGTCTGTTGGTAGCTTCGTTGCTGTCACAGGAAAGATGTGCAATATTGATGCTGCAAAGGCCCAGGCGTCATCTAGAGCCAAGCTACCCCCAGCTGCAAAGGCGCCTCCGTGGGCATGTGCCGCATCACCGGCTAGAGTAACTCTCCCATCCCCAAGGACCCAGGTTTCAAGGCCGTCGGCCGCCACATTTGGGTAGATTCTAGTGTACGGGGTTGCGTCAATTATAGAGCGGGTGAGTGGGCTCCAGTCCTTGTAATACTCTCTGAGCACATTGACGTCACCCTCTGAATTCCATCTTGCGGATTTGTAAGGCGCTTGTTCCGCAGTTGGGTCGCTTTGGTACGAGCCTACTACAGTGAATAGGCCTTTGCCTAGCTTTGAAATAAATAGCGTCCGATCAGGCCCCCAAAAATGGTTCGCTTCATCTGGCAAATCGGTAATATGAGCTACGTCTGAAACTGGAAAGACTGAACGAAATGTCACCCAGCCAGTCCAGCTAGTACCAGAGCTAGGGACGAAGAACGTCCGGACTGCGGAGTGAATACCGTCGGCACCGAGGACAATGTCAGCTGCCGCAGTGGTGCCGTCAGTGAAGGTGATGGCAAGCTTTTTAATAGTGTCATCGTAAGTAATGGATTCAAAAGCTTTCGACAGATGGATCCGTGAAGAAGGGACATGTTCGAGGAGAGCTTGTTGAAGGTGTGCCCGATAGAAGCGTGATGTTAGGTGAAGATCGTCGACTTGACCGCGGTGCGAATCGACTGAGACTACTTCATCGGTCTTATAATGCCTTGTGGCTCATTAGCCAGATCAAGACGAATGCATGTGTACAGTTGCCTTACCTATATATCATAGGGTATCTTGACTTGTTTCGAAACGCCACGGATGCGTCTAAAGCATTATAAACACCAAGCCTCTCCAAGGTTCTCATTCCATTTGGCCCCAGAGCTATAGAAGCACCAATCTCTTGTAGTTCTTCAGCTCGCTCATAAATTTGGACGTCTATCAACGGATGGCTTTTCAGGGCAATATATGTGCCCAACCCCGCGATCCCAGCGCCGATGACAGCAACTTGAAGGCTCCCCGGTTGAGCCATTGTGTTTTGAAATCAATCCAAATAGTTATTATGCTGAACTCAGCGACAAATACAACAATCATCGCATGTCGGTACTTTATACGATTTAGGAAGTCCTTTGCGGTCGTCAGCGGCCCCAATGAGACTGGCGGTACATGACGCAAGACCATGACTGGATGGCGATGGCTGCATTGTTATCAGCGAGCCCACAAGGCCCTACATGTTTCGTAATACATCACGGAGAAACAACGGCAATTCCACTTCAGATCTACATTATATTAGCGCCGCAGCCAATCCGGAGCTTCCTCGTTGTTGCACTGTTAGAGCACTGCGGAAATTCCCTCTGTTATGAACACATTTGACAGCACAAATCTACCAATACCCCCGCGATGATGCAGTCGCCATTTGAGTGGGGAATGGTAAATATTTATATAAGCAAAATGGGATGAGATAACAAAAAGGCTTGATTCTTCATAAAACCCTGAATTATGTGATTGTTGTTTCAGCAAAAAGAGAACATACATCATTGGAACCGAGCCACCATGGCTCAGAAAACACTTGAACGTGCTGCCTCGAGCGAGGTTGAACTTGCCACTCCCAAGTTGCCGGATAGATTTGCGGATGAAAGTTATAAGCTATTTTCTCAGGTAACAGTTGAGCCTCCGACACCCGAGGAAGCAACACGCATCCGCAACAAATGCATTCGCTGGATTTTACCATTCTTATGTCTCGGCTATCATTTGATGTATGTCGATAAGCAAACGGTACGCGTCTCTCAATTTAAGCTTTGTATGATGATGTAGAGCGCTGCTGTGTGCCTCTTCTTGTCTATGCTAACAAGCTTTCCTTACTAGCTTGGCAGCTCGGCAATTCTTGGTATACTGGAGGACGGCCATCTAAGCGCTAATCAGTATAATTGGCTCTCATCCATATTTTACCTTGGCTATCTTCTGGCGGAATGGCCGCAAAACTTGGCCTTGCAGAGATTCCCCGTTGCAAAGTGGCTGTCTATCAACCTTATTGCCTGGTAAGTGTCCATCGCTTAGTCTGTATAGGTCTTTGAGAAACCCTAACTCGTCTAGGGGCGGGATTCTGTTATTGCATATCCCCTGTAACAGCTTTGGGTCATTCTTTGCTATTCGGATCCTTCTAGGTTTGGCGGAAGCTTGCATCGTCCCGTCATTTCTTCTCATTCTTTCAATGTTTTTCACATACGACGAACAAGCAGTGCTGATGCCGTGCATGTGGGCTATCGGCAACTCTAGCCCAATTACGTCTGGCCTGTTGTCATATGGCGTCCTGTGGATCAAAACTGGAAGTTTTGCCCCTTGGAAATGGTTTATGGGTATGCTAAGACGAAAATTCACTCGACCTGTTAGAACAATTTGCTGAATGAACTAGTGATTACTGGCTCTCTTACCGTATTGTTCGGTATCATCGTGTGGTTCTTCTTTCCCGATAGCCCAATATCCGCTCACTTCCTCAGCCCTGAGGAACGCGCTAAAGCCATTTTACGGATTGAGTCAAACCATTCAGGAATTGAGCAGAAACGTTTCAAACGATATCAATTCCTTGAGGCTATCAAAGACCCTAAAACATGGTTGTTCTTTCTCCATGCCTGGTCACAGGAGATGGCAAACGGCCTCACGAATCAATATTCCTTGATCATCAAATCATTCGGATTTACAACCTTACAGACAACGTTGCTCGGTTGTATCAATGGAGTAACTGCTTTAGTGTCTCTTGGGGCCGCGGCAATTATCCTGGCCAAAACCAAAAATTGTCGCGCATGGCTTTCTGCAGTCTCTTACATACCTCCTATCGTATCATGTATTCTGCTTTTGGCCCTGCCATGGGGAAATCGTTGGGGGCTCCTTACTGCGATCTGGATACGTGCAACTGGCGGCATTCCTTATAGCGTCGTTATGGTCTGGGCTGCCAACTGTTCCGCTGGACACACAAAGAAAACTGCCGTGATCGCGCTATACCACGTGGGTTACGGTCTAGGGAATATTCTATCACCTCAGCTGTTTCAGCCGCAATATGCTCCTCGATATATTGTTACCTGGGCAGTAATTCTAGGTGTGGCATGCGTACTTCCGACGATCATAGTACTCTATTTGAGATGGTACCTAGTCAAAGAGAATAAGAGAAGGGATGAATTGGCAAGTCAAGGCCTGATTCGAGAGGTTGGTATTGTGGAACATCTTGATGAGAACGGGGTAAGAATTGAGGATGTTGTCGATACAAGGCAACTAGATTTGACAGACCGCGAGAATCTTGCTTTGTAAGTGATCCCCATGTTGAGACATTCAGGGATACTCAAGCGATGACTAACACTCATGTAGCCGTTACGTGCTCTAATCGGCAAGGTATTGATTGACGTTAAATATGGGCGAACTTGATGTAGTGAGAAAAGAACAAGTCAAGATTCGTGTGGCAATCATTACGGGTAGTCTTGGAGCCGAGGCGCCACGCTTTCTCCTTTAGAAATCAAGACTTGATTTCGAAAAGAATCATCGATCGACAATTAGTTGTTCTTTTGGCTATTTTAATGGTGTGACGGACCGTAGAGCG